>NC_044308.2:1038861-1179008 GCF_007474595.2 Lynx canadensis
AGTGCTTGGGTTTGTGATAATCGGGAAGTTCACCCTCATGACCCAGAGCGGCACCAGCGGAGGGACTCGACCCGGGACAGCGGGTGGAAGGGGGGTTGGAGAAGCCGGTGCAGCCCAGGAGGCAGAGGTCGGTGGGCGGGGCTGAGAGAAGGGCAGGGGGGGTGAGCCTCACTACAGAGCACAACTGGGACAGGAGGAGTAGGGACGGGGAGGACGGGGCACAGCCGGGATGGGAGGAGCGGGGCGGGGAGGACGGAGCACAGCCGGGAGTGGGTGGAGGACGGGAGGAGAAGCAGGAGGGCGGGGACGGGGTGGCAGTGGGGGAGACAGTCGCAAGCCCCCGTGTGTAAGAATAACCCAATCTCACACTTCGCAGTCCCCCCGCCCCCCACCGCCCCGCGCTGAGATGTGACACCACTCTGATCGCGGAGCGGGTCCTGATGCTGTCCTGCCTACGGGAAGGGCCGCTGCAGGAGGGAAACAAATCCTGTGCAGTCGGGGCCACATGCCTGTTGCACCTGGCTGGGGGTGTAGGTGCCGCACCTCTGCTCACAGGAGCCAAGTGACAGGACCCGCAGCTCAGCGCTCAGGGCCGGGAGGGAGTTCGTAAAAGGGGAGAAATCTGCTGTCATTTTGTTTTGTGCTTTTATTTTTTATTATTTAAAAAAAATTTTTTTAATGTTTATTTATTTTTGAAGGAGAGAGAGACAGAGTGTGAGCGGGGGAGGGGCTGAGGGAGAGGGAGACGCAGAATCCGAAACAGGCCCCAGGCTCTGAGCTGTCAGCACAGAGCCCGACGCGGGGCTCGAACCCACGAACCGCGAGATCGTGACCTGAGCCGAAGTCAGACACGTAACCGACTGAACCACCCAGGCGCCCCTTGTTTTCTGTTTTTAAAGTTGACTTATTTATTTTGAGAGAGAGAGAGAGAGAGAGAGAGAGCACAGGAGCAGGGGGAGGGGCAGAGAGAGAGCAGGGGAGGGGCAGAGGGAGAGAGAGAGAATCCCAAGTAGGATCCACACTATCAACTCAGAGCCCCACAGCCCAGAGCTCGATCCCACGAACCGGGAGATCATGGCCTGAGCCGAGATCAAGAGTCGGACGCTTAACCGCCTGAGCCCCCCAGGCCCCTGCCGTCAGTTTTATGAAGCAAATCTTGCAGCAAATCCTGGATGGCTCAGGAGGTAGTAAAAGGGGAAACTAATACCTGTTTTATCTTAAAACGTTAATCCATGTATTTTCATCTAATACATGAGGATTCTAGTTTGATTTTTTCCCCTAAAATAGTTAACCATGTATATTAAAAGGTTTTCAATTTTTATCCTACCAATTTTAAATGCTATCTTTTTAGCATATGTGAAATTTCATATAATTAGTCTGTGTCCATACTTTTTCTCTATCATTAAGCTGATTTAATTATTGCGGCCTTAAAAGTAATGTCTAAAAGTGAAATATAAGCCTCCCTTTGACTCAGAGAAATCTGAATCTCTCCCCTAAGTACAGTGACCAGCTTCTGAGTTGTAGGGTTCGTGCTGAAAATTTGAGGGTGAAAGGAGGGAAAAGAGCCCTTTGAACTGAATATATATTTCGACAACATCTTCAACAGGAGTCACTTTTCACTGACTCAGTAATAACGTCTTCTCAAAGAAAATATAAATACTTCTAGTTCCAATCGACTCAATATTTTGTGTTTCTGTGGCAATATTAAATTTCCGACTTAGTTGTTCTGAATGCTTTTGGAATAGTGTTCGGATAATTGCAGGCGTTCGATAGAACCGCACAGATAGGGAAATATTTGCGAATTCTGAAAGAGACGGAGTTTAAAGCGCCCTGTTCTAAGCCACATTCCACGGAGAACTCTTTGGCAGACATCAGTAGGTGAGGGCTCTGAGAAAAGGATCGTCTCATCAAATACGCTTGGGAAAAGCGTGACTGCTTTAGAACTCACACGCGTGTGATCACATTCAAGTTCTGAGCAGTGCTCTGGGACAGAAATACGTTCACCTCTTGTAGCCTGTAATCTCCCCGCGTTACTTGGGCCTGGACGGGCACACGCTCTCAGAGGTGGCCGTCCTGGTGCCTCAGCGTCACCTTCCCACACCACGAGTGCTGGCACACAGCGGAATCCCGGTCCTCCTCGGTAGGCCCTGCACCGTCTGCGGCCCAGCGCCAAACACGAACGGCCCGAAGCAAGCCTGATGCCTCTTGCTCGTCCGAAAACCTTTCCTGTTTCCTGTCTGAATACACGTAACACTTCTGTCGGGGCGCCTGGGGGGCTCGGTCGGTTGGGCATCCGACTTCGGCTCAGGTCGTGATCTCGCGGTTCGTGAGTTCGAGCCCCGCGTCGGGCTCCGTGCCGACAGCTCGGAGCCTGGAGCCTGCTTCGGATTCTGGGTCTCCCTCTTTCTCTGCCCCTTCCCCGCTCGTGCTCTGTCTCTCTCTGTCTCTCAAAAATAAATAAACATCAAAAAAAAAAATTCTTTTGTCGTGATTGAAATGCAGGATTTCACCAGGATGTGACCACATATCGGTCTCTTGCTATCAATACCGTCCAGGGTAGAGGGTTCTTTCCACATGTAGGTCCAGGCAAATCTTCTTCCATGCCTTCTGGGCCCTCTTTGAGAAATCTCGAGTATCTCTCTGTTAAACGTCAGTCTGTGCCAAACCTCCCTCTCTCTGGACGCCCGTTGTCTGTGTTCCGTTTTCACCCTTTTCTCTCCGGTTGCCTTTAAGCACCCTCTCTCCGGCCTTCAGGAAAGACGTCCCAGGCTTTTCCTCCGCATCACGAACGGGGCGTCCTCCATTCTGCTCGCGGCGCCACCCGATTTCCCGTTTACAAGAATGCCCTCGTTTTGTACCCTTTTCTCCCCTTGGCCCGCTCTCCGACCATCGTCTTAGCCCTCAGCTTCCCAGCTTGTTTAGCAGACTCACGCGGACCTTGAAGGGCGTGGATGTCCGGGATGCGCCGCGGCCACGGGCCCCGCGGCCACCCGGGAAGCACGCCCCCTTCTGGAGGTGCCGTCAACTGCAGCCACGAGCTGCCACGGGCGCCTGACCTTGCCGGAGACGCCAAAACTGGATTTTTTTAACGTAAACCTCCTGATTTTTTTTAAAAGGTGACCTCATTGCGCTTTTTAAGAAACACTACTTGGGCGGTTGTGAGCCAGATGCCCCCAGACCGCCCGCTTGCAGGTTCCGATGCGGGGACGGTGAGGCTCGGAGGACTCCAGGCGGGGGGGGGGGGGGGGGGGGGCAGCAGGAGAGGACAGTGTGAATTTCATTTGGGGGCGTGTTAAGTTAGACACGAGCGCAGGAAACCCGCCCGTCAGCAGCTGGAAACAGGTGCCCAGAAGATGCCTGCGTTACTCTCAGAACCAACACCCTCCCTGGGGGCTTCCGGAGACCACGTCCCTGCAGCCTGTGACGCCCCTTCCCCCACAGCTCTATGCTCCGGGCTCTGGGCCGAGCGGCCCACATCCATTACCTCGCGGAGCCTCGCACACCGCCTGGGACTAAGTGCCATCACTGCTAAGGGCGAGTCACATGGGCGAGAGACTGTAGCACGTTCAGGATCAAGTCGTATTTTAGAAACACGGGAAACTGAGAAATTGGGGTTATCCTGAAACACAGACCAGAAACACACTCCCACCCACCCACACACAACGTTGGCTTCTTCAAATCTAACGCTGGCTTCAGAAGCTGGCTTTCCATCCAGGAGCTAACAGGATGTAGACCCCTGGCACTACTCTCGCGGTGGGGCACGACCGCGGAAGGACAGGGCAGGCCCCTAAGGGGGGTGTGTAGGATGTGACGGCCCCCCAACATTACAGGAGAGGAAAGCGGGGTGTGGAGCTCACCCACCCCGGGCAGCAGCTCCGGGACACCTCTCAGCAAAGCCCCTGGGGGAGCTGGAGGAGACAAAGTCAGGACTAACGAGGAGCAAGTTGAGGGGCGCCTGGGGGGCTCAATCGGTTGAGCGACCGACTTCGGCTCAGGTCATGATCTCGCCGTCTGTGGGTTCGAGCCCCGCGTCGGGCTCTGTGCTGACAGGTCGGAGCCTGGAGCCTGCTTCCGATTCTGTGTTTCCCTCTCTCTCTGCCCCTCCCCTGCTTGTGCTCTCTCTCTCTCTCTCTCAAGAATAAACATTAAAAAAAAAAAAAAAGCAAGTTGTGTCCTTGCATACAGATGCCGACCCAGAGACACCCGGAACTTCTGGGTGCTGCAGATGCATTGTGGGTAACTGGTGGGCACACGGCCACGGCGTCCGCCTGTTCATCAGGCGGCATCATACCCAGAAACAGCCGAGGGGCAGAAGATAGCTGCACTGGGCCTCCGTCACATCCTGTGTGCCGGTTCCAGAAGCCGTGTGCATGCTTGTTGCTAATTGCTCTCCTGACCCTACAAGCACCCAGGCATTGGGGACCTATGATCCGGAAGGGAGAGTCGATACGGACAGAATTTCACACGGGGGCTCAGAGAGGTTGCACGAGGTACCTAAAGTCCCACAGCTCATTGGCAGAGGGCTGGGACTTTAAGCCAGGAATGCCCAGCTGCTGCCCCTCAAATCCCCTGGCTTCCCGGGGCAGTGGCCTCGGGACCTGCTTGGCCACCCGACGAACGGCCCAGATGGCATTTTACAGATGCCGACAGAGTGGAGGGAGGTCTCGTCCCTGCAGTCTGCAGAGTCTGTGCCCTGGTTCCCGCAGGGAAACGGAGCCAGACGGCCGGGGACGGGCAGCGGTGTCTCTGAAAGACACAGGGAGGCGCGTCCCTTCCCGTGTCGAGGGGGCTCCCGGGAGCCTCTGAAGCTGTAAGGAAAGCAGATCCACGCGCCTTCTGGGGAAGGCGAGGTTTAAAGGATGCAAGACGGACGTTTCTCCTCTCGTCTCTCGTCAAAATCATTTGCCAAACTCCGACCTTTAGCGCAAGCAGGTGTCTTACATGCAGAGCCTCTCTTCCCATTAAATGTCCCCCCGGTTCATATACTTCCAGCCCGGGATGAATTCGACATGGTATCGAGGTCGTCAAGGGAAATCCGTCCAGGAGACAATGGTAGAAACAGGCCGTCTGGCCGACAGCTTGCGGAAGCTGTTTTGAAACAGAACAGCGACAATGAGGAAGAGGTGGGCCGCCGTGTGCGGGGACGGCCGGACGGGGAGGGGACGCAGCGTTCCGCGGCCGCACGGCGTCATAACTCTTGCTGCACCGTTACCTGATCGGTGGCGCTGGCCGTCTGTGTCGGTGGCCGCAGGTGAATGAGAAACGTCCTCCATACACATCTGGGCTGTGGTCTCCGCATCCGTCAACCCCGCACACGAGTCCGACTGTGAGACTGGGGACGACGCTGCGCACGCACTGACCCCCAGCCCGGCGTGCACCGCAGCTCACGGCCACCTGTCACCTCCCCGCCATCGCCCGGCCGCTGCCGGCCTTTCTGCTTCAGCCTCGCGGACGCGGGAACCCTGTGCTGCCGCTCCCTCTGAGACGGTCCGTCTTTCGAAAGCAAAGGGCAGGACGTTGGAGTCCCTGCCCTGGGAGGCTCTCTGTCAGCCCGAGGACAGCGAGTGTCCAGGTCCGTCCCCCTCCGGCCTCCCTCCGGCCTCCCCCCGCCATGCGTGCTCGTCCCGGCGTCCCGGAACCGGCGGGCGCACCCCTCCCCTCTGGTTGCTACATGTCTGCCCCCAGCCCGTGTGCGGCTGACGTAGCTTATTCACTGCCCGCAAGGTCGTGGACTGAGCAGGGGTCCAGCAAGAGATACCGGGCGAACGAAGGGCCTCTGGGATTGCTGAGACCCCCGCTGGCCGGCGGGCCCCAGTGTCTAGGCCCCAGACCCCAGAGGGTGTGGTTGTTGCCGCCAGCTTTCCTCCCTCGTGGTGCAGCGTGGTTTCACGCCCGTGCCCACCTCTGCATCAGTCTGGTGCGGGGCTCCCCATCCATGCACGCTCAGAATTTCCCTTCCATGTAATTTATGGAACCCTCTGAAATGCACATGCCTGGGCCCTGCCCCCAGTGAATCGGACTCGGGGGGGGGGGGCCTGCCCGGGAATCCGAGTGTTATGACTTCTTTTTTTTTTTTTTAGTTTTTTTATGTTTATTTACTTGTGAGAGAGAGAGAGAGAGAGTGAGCGAGCATGAGTGGGGGAGGGGCAGAGAGAGAGAGAGAGAGGGAGACACAGAATCCGAAGCAGGCTCCAGGCTCCGAGCCGTCGGCACAGAGCCCGACGCGGGGCTCGAACTCACGGACCGGGAGGTCCATGACGTGAGCCAAAGTTGGATGCTTAACCTACTGGGCCACCCGGGCACCCCCACCCCTTGTTTTAAGTTTAATTTGTTTTGAGAGAGGCGGAGGGATTGTGAGCAGGGGAGAGGCAGAGAGAGAGGGAGCGAGGGAGAGAGAGAATCCCAAGTAGGCTGTGCACCATCAGTGCACAGCCGGACAGGGCTCGAACCCACCAGACCGCGAGATCGTGGCCCGAGCGTAAACCGAGTTGGATGCTCCACGGACTGAGCCCCCCAGGCGCCCCTCGAGTGTTACGATTTCTGCCTGTGCGAGTCTGGTAAATGTGTCAACCCCTTCGCCACTGTTCCCGGCTCAGGGCGACGTCGGACCTCGGCGAGTCTACTCACGATGACGGCAGGCGTGAACTCCCCACGGTCCAGGGAGAGCCTCTCCGAGTCCGCAGCCAGATGTGAGCACTGCCAGCCTGAGCGGCCGCTGCCGTCTTGTTCCCACGAGGGGAACCGGCCTGGACACCAGGTCACCCATCGGGGCTGCTGGACACGGCCTGGGTCCGGCCCTCCGGCTCCGGACGCTGAGCCAACCCACCTACGATTCGCTCCTCGTGAGGCGACGGAATCAACGTCCTCACCGCGTGAGCCGCCGCGGCTCAGGCTCCTGACGACCCCGGCCCCTGGCAGTCAGCAGCGGCAGCCCCAACCGGGCCGAGCAGAGCAGTTAGCGCTTCCGAGGCGGGCTCCGCGGGCGCCGTGC
This sequence comes from Lynx canadensis, assembly GCF_007474595.2. Classification (NCBI taxonomy): domain Eukaryota; kingdom Metazoa; phylum Chordata; class Mammalia; order Carnivora; family Felidae; genus Lynx; species Lynx canadensis. Next base: position 1,045,853 of record NC_044308.2, read on the forward strand.
CCGCTGGTTTACGCTGCAGCCGTCGCGTGCTGCCCACCACCCTTCTCTCAGGACACGCCCGGGGTCCTCGCCGACAGATGGGGACACTGAGGAAGAGAACGCTGGAAGAACTCGGAGCGAGCACCAGAGCCGGGACGTACATCCGAGGCATCGGACCCCCGAGCTCACGGTATCGGCCGCCGAGGTGAACGGAGCCCGCTGGAGCCCGTCCGTGTCCCAACGACCCTCCTCCCGCATCCGGACCATCAGGCACGATCTTGTGGACTCCACCAGCCGAGGCACCAACCCGTCCCGGGAGCATCACCCCAGGGCGAAAATGCCAGCGTCCCGCTGACACGGGACGGCGGGGCCGGGAGCCCTCGGCCGGGCTTCCCGCCGCCTCGGAGGCCGGTGCACGGAGGCTCTGGGGGGCCCTGAGGAAGGCAATTGCTGAAGGCGTCTACTCAGAGCCTCGCGCTGTGTGACCTGGCCGTCAGTAGCCCCAGCCACCGGCAGGGACGCGTGTGCGGATTTCACACTCTCGGATGGATGAGCCGGGGGCTCAGTATGACTGAGGACGTTCCCGTCGCTGTAAACAGAGGCTCACCTCGCTTTCCCTTGTTTCTTCAAGTGGATTAACTTTGGAGTGACTTTAGAGGAGACAGCATTTTTTAAATTGAACAGAGATGAAATGCCAGTCTCCGAATGCGTGCCAATACATCTAAATAAATCACATCCTCCAACGCCAAAGTGGGAAGCTGATTCAGTCGGCCAATGAAAAAATACAAACGCGGAGAGTCGGCCGCTCTTTGTTCTGGTTTCGTTAGTACTTTTGCAATCCGTGTACTGGCTGTAGCGACCACTTTTCAGCTGGCTGTTGTAGCCCCCAAAAGCACACGTCCATTTATTTTTAAAATGCAATAATCAGTAGTCACATCTGGTCCTGATGTGTTCGCAAACGTTCTACGGTTCTCCAAGTGTTTTTACACGTAATACTTGATTCCAGAACATCTGTGCTTTGGACAAGCACCGAAGGAGATGGGAGGTTAGGCCCTGAGGCTTTGCTACCAGGGCGGGGTCCCTGGGCTGGCGGCTCGGGGGTCACTCGGGAGCTCGTCAGAAACACAGCCCGTCCGCCCCAGCCCAGACGCACCGGCTCACACTCGGGGACTCACGGCCCCACTGTGCGGGACGCGAAAACAAGGCACGGTCCTGATCTCAAGGACTCAGAAACTAGCGGAAGACAGAAACACAAAGAAGGGTGACCGACCGCCAACGCCCGAGCCCAGCGGCTGTGACAGCTCCGAGGGTCCGCGGGCCCAGACGAAGCCGCGCTGGGACGGCAGAGGCAGCCTGGAGCTGGCCACAGAGCGTGGCAAGGGCAGGAGACGTTCGCACGGGAGAGAAGCCCCTGCTGGGAAGCGAGCCTGTCCGGAATGTTCTCCACACGCAGGCCTGGTGAGACACCCCAGCAGTGATACTGTGTGGGCACCCGCGGCCTTTGCACGCCACAGTAAAGAGGCGGCTGCGTCCGCACCTCTGGATCCTGGAAGCATGCAGGGCGGCAACGGGCGACGAGGTCTGCGGTTAGCGGTGGCGCGGTGGCCCCTCTGATGGGCCCTGAGGTTTCTATTTTCATGTAATAACAGGTTTGCACCAGTTCCCTGAGTGATTCATCGTCCTGCCTTAAGAGGATGCAGGGACATCTGAATCCCCCGCAGGAGACCCAAGTGAAATAAAAACGCCTCTCTTGACCTGCTGCTCGGAGGAGGTCACTGACCCCAAATAACGTCACTCTGGTTCCCTCCCCTGAGGCAGACCCTGCTGAGTGACGGCCAGCCCCGTTCCAGGCTCTGAGCGAGCCGATGGCTGCAGGTCATGATATGGGAGGTGGTTGGGGACAAGCAGGTCCCACAGGGGGGGCTGTGTGCCGGGCGCTGTGCGGGCGCGTTTTCTTCCGTCCTCACTGTGGCCCTGGGCATGGGTGTCCCTGCCCCCGGGCACAGATAGCCAGGCAGGGGGTGAGGGAGGCCGGGGCACAGATAGCAAGGCGGGGGTGAGGGAGGCCGGGGCACAGATAGCAAGGCGGGGGTGAGGGAGGCCGGGGCACAGATAGCAAGGCGTGGGGTTGGGCCAGAGCAGGCGGGGTGAGGGAGGCCGGGGCACAGATAGCAAGGCGGGGGTGAGGGAGGCCGGGGCAACAGATAGCAAGGCGGGGGTGAGGGAGGCCGGGGCACAGATAGCAAGGCGGGGGTGAGGGAGGCCGGGGCACAGATAGCAAGGCGGGGGTGAGGGAGGTCCGGGCACAGATAGCAAGGCGGGGGTGAGGGAGGCCGGGGCACAGATAGCAAGGCGGGGGTGAGGGAGGCCGGGGCACAGATAGCAAGGCGGGGGTGAGGGAGGCCGGGGCACAGATAGCAAGGCGGGGGTGAGGGAGGCCGGGGCACAGATAGCAAGGCTGGGGGTGAGGGAGGCCGGGGCACAGATAGCAAGGCGGGGGTGAGGGAGGCCGGGGGCACAGATAGCAAGGCGGGGGTGAGGGAGGCCGGGGCACAGATAGCAAGGCGGGGGTGAGGGAGGCCGGGGCACAGATAGCAAGGCGGGGGTGAGGGAGGCCGGGGCACAGATAGCAAGGCGGGGGTGAGGGAGGCCGGGGCACAGATAGCAAGGCGGGGGGTGAGGGAGGCCGGGGCACAGATAGCAAGGCGGGGGTGAGGGAGGCCGGGGCACAGATAGCAAGGCGGGGGGAGGGAGGCCGGGGCACAGATAGCAAGGCGGGGGTGAGGGAGGCCGGGGCACAGATAGCAAGGCGGGGGTGAGGGAGGCCGGGGCACAGATAGCAAGGCGGGGGGTGATGAGGCCGGGGCACAGATAGCAAGGCGGGGTGTGAGGCCGGGCACAGATAGGCGGGGTGCGGAAGGCCGGGCACAGATAGCAAGGCGGGGGGGAGGGAGGCCGGGGCACAGATAGCAAGGCGGGGGTGAGGGAGGCCGGGGCACAGATAGCAAGGCGGGGGTGAGGGAGGCCGGGGCACAGATAGCAAGGCGGGGGTTGAGGGAGGGCCGGGGCACAGATAGCAAGGCGGGGGTGAGGTGAGGCCGGGGCACAGATAGCAAGGCGGGGGTGAGGGAGGCCGGGGCACAGATAGCAAGGCGGGGGTGAGGGAGGCCGGGGCACAGATAGCAAGGCGGGGGTGAGGGAGGCCGGGGCACAGATAGCAAGGCGGGGGTGAGGGGGCACAGATAGCAAGGCGGGGGTGAGGGAGGCCGGGGCACAGATAGCAAGGCGGGGGTGAGGGAGGCCGGGGCACAGATAGCAAGGCGGGGGTGAGGAGGCCGGGCACAGATAGCAAGGCGGGGTGAGGGAGGCCGGGCACAGATAGCAAGGCGGGGGTGAGGGAGGCCGGGGCACAGATAGCAAGGCGGGGTGAGGGAGGCCGGGGCACAGATAGCAAGGGGGGGGTGAGGGAGGCCGGGGCACAGATAGCAAGGCGGGATGAGGGAGGCGGAGGCCGGGGCACAGATAGCAAGGCGGGGGTGAGGGAGGCCGGGGCACAGATAGCAAGGCGGGGGTGAGGGAGGCCGGGGCACAGATAGCAAGGCGGGGGTGAGGGAGGCCGGGGCACAGATAGCAAGGCGGGGGTTGAGGGAGGCCGGGGCACAGATGCAAGGCGGGGGTGAGGGAGGCCGGGGCACAGATAGCAAGGCGGGGGTGAGGGAGGCCGGGGCACAGATAGCAAGGCGGGGGTGAGGGAGGCCGGGGCACAGATAGCAAGGCGGGGGTGAGGGAGGCCGGGGCACAGATAGCAAGGCGGGGGTGAGGGAGGCCGGGGCACAGATAGCAAGGCGGGGGTGAGGGAGGCTCGGGCACAGATAGCAAGGCGGGGGTGAGGGAGGCCGGGGCACAGATAGCCAAGGCGGGGGTGAGGAGGCCGGGGCACAGATAGCAAGGCGGGGGTGAGGGAGGCCGGGGCACAGATAGCAAGGCGGGGTGAGGGAGGCCGGGGCACAGATAGCAAGGCGGGGTGGGGGAAGGCCGGGGCACAGATAGCAAGGCGGGGGTGAGGGAGGCCGGGGCACAGATAGCAAGGCGGGGGTGAGGGAGGCCGGGGCACAGATAGCAAGGCGGGGGTGAGGGAGGCCGGGGCACAGATAGCAAGGCGGGGGTGAGGGAGACCGGGGCTTGGGCACATCAGACCCCAGACTCCACCGCTGCTTCCCGGAGGCGTCACATTTCGGAACCAGCCTTCCCCCCCCAGACTCCCGCCCTGAGCCCAGACTCTGTGTCTCGGGTGTGTCAGTAGCAGGCTGTCCGCGACGGTGCCAGGGGCCCTGCTGACATCCCATTAGCGCTTGGAAATGCACGGACGCGCCTGTGCTCCTGGGGCTGTCCTGTCCCGCGGCAGCATCGATCACGGCCCCCCTGTGGCCCCCTTGTGTCTGACGATGTCTGTCGGCCCCCAGCATTCAGGCCCCTTCTCCGGGACGCTGGGGCCCGGGGCGGGGGGCTGATACTGGGGGTGCGGGGGGAGCGCCGCTGCGGCAGGGCGGGGAGGGGTGGAATAGGCAGGGCCCGAACCGCGCGGCCTGGGCAAGAGAAGCCAGTGGACCCGGTGACGGCGGCAGCCAAGGGTGCCCGCGTCCCCCGAGACCAGCGTCACCGACACAAAGCAAAATGGCAGAGTCCGAGTCCCGAGTGAGGGACGAGAGCCGTTGGAAGCCAGTCGTTCCAGAGCTGTCGTTGCTGGGCAACCTCGGGCCGATCGAGCCCTGTCCCCAGGGACCCGCGGCGGCTCGGCCTTCGTTGTGTTTGGTGGAGTGAGAAGACAGGCACCCAGACTTTACGGTTGACAGCGGGACGGCCGCTTTCCAGCTACAGACGGAGGAGAAGGAGCCTGTCCCTGCACGCGCACGGGCACACACACGCACGTGCACGCACAGACACAGCACACACACGCGCACACACACCTGCACCGGCGATCGAACAGCTGCCGTCCAGTCTGCAGCAAGAGTGAGAGATGGTCTCTAGCAGGGTCCGCACACTTTCTGTGAGGGTCCGGCTAGTCAATACCTGAAGATTTGTGGGCCACACGGTCCCTGTCACAACCACCCGACCCTGCTCCTGTCCCTCGACAGCTGAGTCCCCACATTGGAATTTCATGTGACTCTCACATATCATGAAATATGATTCTTTTTTGCTTTTTTTCTTTCTAACCACTGCAAAATATAAGGGCCATCAAATCAGGCAGCAGCCCACGGGCTGCGGTTGGACAACCCCCAGTTTAGAACGTTCCGGTACAAAATGGGATCCTGGAATTAAAATTAATCTACTTTCCAGAATATTAGACACTCTCATAGCAGTGATTCCTAATCCTGTAGGCAAAGCAGAATCGTCTGTGGATATTTTATTTTTTAAAAAAAGACAAGAGCCAAAGCTTTACAAACCTACCAAATTAGAGCCTCTCAGAGCTGGGGGGTCACTCCCAGCGACAGAGGCGTGGCTGTGTCATAATTTATTGATGTGCCATAAATTATTGAATCCCTTGTTGACCATCTGAGTTGCTTCCAGCTTTTCACTCTGATTACAAAATACCACACTGAACATCATTACACACATGTCATCCAATTGCGTCCTTAGGGTAAATTCCTAAACGTGAACTGCTCGGTCAGAGCGTGAAAATGTACAAGCTTCAGCTCTGTTTCACCTGGGGCTCCGAGTTCGCATTTTAAGACAAAAACACAACCCTCTGCTCCAAACCAAAGTGATGGCTTATCTTAAACTTAAGTCATATTCCAACGAGGACAGCAGACACCTCAGCGAGCCATGGCGGTGGGCCTCTGGGCTCCGGGGCCGCGGCCGGACCGAGCGCCCGTGCTCACCTTCGGCGGGCACCCACCCCGGGCCGGCTTGTGCAGTGAGGAGCTCGATCGGAGCTGAGGCGGGCTCCCTCACCTGGCAGCCGAGGCTCAGGGAGGCTGGCCCACCTCCTGGCTGCCTCCTACATTAAGCTGTGGCCCAAAGCAGCAGAAGGGATTAGGGATGTCTACACAGGCAGGGCCTGGGCCACACTACCCGTTGGCTCAGGATCTGGATCCGAAACGTTCCTGTGGACAAGAGCCTCAAGTTTCCAACTTAAGACCTGGTTTCGAACCGCAGAGCTGAGTGGGCCAGGTGGCGGTCGCCACGACCAGGCATAAAGAAGCAGCAGCGGGGGGCGCCTGGGTGGCGCAGTCGGTCAAGCGTCCGACTTCAGCCAGGTCACGATCTCGCGGTCCGTGAGTTCGAGCCCCGCGTCGGGCTCTGGGCTGATGGCTCGGAGCCTGGAGCCTGCTTCCGATTCTGTGTCTCCCTCTCTCTCTGCCCCTCCCCCGTTCATGCTCTGTCTCTCTCTGTCCCAAAAATAAATAAACGTGGAAAAAAAAAAATTTTAAAAGAAGCAGCAGTGGAACGACGAGGACAGAAGGGACCAAGGATGGCCCTCCCCGTGAGTCACACACCAAATGTGCAAGGCAGATGAGGACAGCAGATGCTCTGAGAGACAATTAGCACACCTTACAGAATAATTCAGCCCCCCAAAACTTAGGGTAATAAAGCAATCTTCTAAAGAGAAAAGACATGGCACCTGGGTGGCCCGGTCGGTTGGGCGTCCGACTTCAGCTCTGGTCAGGATCTCCCGGTTCGTGGGTTCAAGTCCCGCGTCGGGCTCCGTGCTGACGGCTCGGAGCCTGGCGCCCGCTTCGGATCCTGTGTCTCCCTCTCTCTCTGCCCCTCCCCTGCTTGCACTCTGTCTCTTTCTCTATAAAAAAAACAAAAACAAAAACAAACCATTAAAAACATTTTTAAAAATAAATAAAATATTTTTAAAAAGACTCTAAGGAAAGTATGGTCAATATTATCAAAAAGATAATGGAAAGTCTAAAGTCATATATTTTAAACTTTGAGAAAAATCAACTTTTGTATGTAAGTTAAAAGGTCAATGAAAAGAAAAAGAAATATAAGGCATAATTTACACATTAGCAGAAGGGAGAGAAAGGAGATGGTAGACAAAGCAAAGTTTACCAAGCCAAGAAAACATAAGAAAGGAGAACAAATAAATCATGGATCTAGGAAATAGAAAAATAAGAGAAGGAATAAGTATAATGTGTAAAACCCAAAGTAAATGTAGAAGAATCAAACTCCTATATTTAAATTTTTAAAAATTTTTTTGAATGTTTACTTATTTTTGAGAAAGAGACAGAGGACGAGCAGGGGACGGGCAGAGAGAGGGAGACACAGAATCTGAAGCAGACTCCAGGCTCCGAGCTGTCAGCACGGAGCCTGACGCGGGGCTCAAACCCACGGACCCCAAGATCATGACCTGAGCCAAAGTCGGATGCCCAACTGACGGAGCCACCCAGGCGCCCCTAAACTCCTGTATTTAAATCAGAGACTATCAAATGGGCTTTCTACTCTAGCTACATACTGATAAAAATAGACACATTTAAAACCTAATAGAGACAAAATGAAAAATAAAATTTCAAAATAAAAATGAAACGTATTATAACGATAAAAGGACAATCAACCAGGAAGAGTCTTCTAACTAAACGTAGCAGAGAGAACACTCCACCAGCCTCAATTCTCTCAATCCCCCCAGAAGGGCAACAAAGACACAAAAGGGCTCCAGCCGTTTTCTCGGGCGTGAATCTGGAAACTGGCACACACACCCCTCACCGAGTTCTACTGGTCGAGCAGGTTCGAGCGGAGAGGCACAGACCCCACCTCTCGGTGTCAAAGAGTTTTGGAGCTACTTCCTTAAAGCCACCACAGGCGCAGAGGATGACACAAGTGTCGGCAATCCCGTAATAGCATCCCAAAGCGGGAGAGAGACGGGGCACGGGGCATATTTGAAAACGTAATGGCCAAAAATTTCCCAGAATTCAAGAGCCAGGTAAATTCTCAATTTAAATGTCTCTTAGAGTGCCTAATGGCACCAATAAGAAGGGGAGACAACAGTGAGATGTAGTGTGGTAAAAATAAGGGACACACCCACAGTGTGCGGGAGCTTCCAAAGGCTTTTCGGGAAGCCTCCCGAAAGGAAAAAAAAAAGCATCAGAATGACAAGAACCAATAGGTAACACAGTCACGCCCCCCAAAAGTAAACCTAGGATTTTAACTCAAAATAAATAGATAAATAAATAAACTCTTACACTTACAAAATTTCAGAAAGTATTATCATACTAGGATCATCTTCAAAATCATCCTGAGCTCATATTGAATTTCAGAAAGGAAAAGAGAAAGAAGACAAGTAAAAACTAACAACACTTGGCAATACATTGTCTCTAAGAGACATAATTTTAACAAAGCGATGCCAAAAGGAATGGAGAAAAGATAGACCAAAGATGAGCCAAACCAAGAAAACAAGTTTGACATCTGACAAAATAGAATTTAGAGGGAAAGCATGATATGAAACAAAGCTTTATATGATACGCTGATAAAAGGAAAAACAGAAGAAGATACACGTACGTAACAAGATACCCTAAAAATATGTAAAGGAATGCAACAATTGAGAGAAATACAAGAAATAAAAGAAAATCAACAAGTCTGAGAGGAGACTATGACATTTTTGTCTCAGAAACTGCTTGAGCCACAGATTTTAAAAAGTAAGCAAAGATACAGACTATTTGAATAACATAAGGAATATGTTTAACACTTTTAACGTGGAGGAAGTTTATGTCCAATGGGAATGCAGCATTCTTTGGAACCCACATAGAATTTTGGAGATAATATATATACACTGCACAGGAAAGTCCAACAAATTCCAGAGAATTAACATCACGTCAAGGATGTTCTCTGACTACAATGTAATAAAAAATGGGACTAAAGAACAAAAGTTTTATTTTTTTTAAAGCGTACATATCTAAAAGTTTGGGAGCATACTATTTTGTTTTTGGAAGCCTACTATTAAGCCAAAGGAAGTGACAGGAGATATTATGGAGTACTTATTGTTGAATGAACAAAATTGTGTCCAAATTGGTGAGCTACACCTAAAGCAAGGGGACATTTTCAGTTGTAAGTCTGTTTATAAAACCATTTGAAATAACGGACAGATCATTCAACTCAAGAAGCTAGAAAAAGAACAAACAAAGGAAGCAGAAGGAAATAACAAAGATAAGTGCAGACAATTAAATGGAGAGCTAGAGAGCAACAGAGAGGATTAACTAACTGTCCTACCGGATGAAGCTCCCAGATAGAAAACCCGCTGGTATGAATAATTACACACAAAACAAGATTTTAAAATATAATGAGAGATAAATAACTTTAAAACCAAGATGAGACAAACACATTTCTATTAAAAACAATGTTTTAAGGGTGCCTGGGTGGTTTAGTCGGTTCAGCGTCCGACTTCGGCTCAGGTGGTGATCTCGTGGTCCGTGAGTTCGAGCCCCGCGTCGGGCTCCGTGCTGACGGCTCGGAGCCTGGAGCCTGCCGTGGATTCTGTGTCTCCCTCTCTCTCTGCCCCTCCCCTGCTTGTGTTCTGTCTCTCTCTGTCTCTCAAAAATAAATAAACGTTAAAAAAATTTTTTTAATGCCAAAGTTGACACAAGAAGAAATAGAAAGCTTAGCTACACCAATGGGCATGAAAGGATTTAAAGTGGTAACTGAAAATCTCTCTTGCAGAGAGCTGTGGCTTGGGTGTAGATTTTCCCTAATCCCTCTGCAAAAACAAAAGAAAAAGCCTATAGACAAGATGTTAAACAAAACTACCTGACAAAATATTCCCCCAAACCTCTCAGACCATGGGCAGGCGTGAACCAACCACCAGCAACAGGTCTCACCAGAGCGGCAAGGGCATCCCAGGGGCAACACGAATGGACTAAGAAATAAGAAATCCAGAAATCACCTATCAGGACTCTCCCCCATAAAGGACGGAACTCCTTCAGATTTGAAGACTTGACTGGCCAGTATAGGAACAACAGTCCGAACTGGAGGAGGTTAGTGTGTGGGCAAGTTGTCCACGAATTATGACAGACTGTCTGGAGGGGCAGAGGCAGCAATCCCAGGAGGTGGACAGAGCCCCGCGCCCGTGGGACCAGCTGATCGCAACGGGACAGAAGTGCTTGGGCTAGAGGAGAGGACGTTTTGGATGTTACCAGGGAAGATGGAACTCAGGAAGGAGAGTTGAGTACTAGGAAACCCATCAATGTAACTCATCACACTGACAGCCCAAGTGAGGAAAACCATGTCATTTCCATCGATTCTGAAAAGGAAATTCCATACCCATCTCTAAAACCCTCAATAAAATGAAAATTGGTGGGTATTTCCCGAACACGAAAGAATACACAGACCTCAGCCTACAGCTGGCATCTCACTTACTGAGGAATCACTAGCAAGGATTTTTCATCATGTTTCTTAACCTACGTGTTAGATGCATAAAAAGATTACAGAGTTATTTTCACTGACCTCCGACAGAAATGTAGCTTTTCCTCTAATTGGGAATCTTAAGTAGCAAACTGCAGGAAGTTACCTATGATTTTGTTGCCAATAGAAACCACCAACATTTTTATATCATATTACAGTTGTCACAGTATCTCAGAATAATATTTATGCCTGTCATTGCTTCGAAACTATGGTATTTATCAGACCTGCCATGATATCTTGCTATTTAATACAGCGATAATATTTCAGCGACTACTTACGTACCTGGTCTCCTTTGCAATCGTATGTACTTTGTGCATTTAAAAATCTTACTTCAGAGGGGCGCCTGGGTGGCGCAGTCGGTTAAGCGTCCGACTTCAGCCAGGTCACGATCTCGCGGTCCGGGAGTTCGAGCCCCGCGTCAGGCTCTGGGCTGACGGCTCGGAGCCTGGAGCCTGTTTCCGACTCTGTGTCTCCCTCTCTCTCTGCCCCTCCCCCGTTCATGACTCTGTCTCTCTCTGTCCCAAAAATAAATAAACGTTGAAAAAAAAATTTTTTTTTAAATCTTACTTCAGAAAAGAGGTCTGGGCATGAAAACAGGGTTATGAACTCCTGTATTTGTCCAAAAAAAAAAAAAAAAAAAAATCAGGAACAAAACAAGGATGTCCACTACCTCCAACGACGCAAGGGATTTTACAGACGTAAATGTAGCAAGCCTACAAACGATAATCAAGCCTATCGCCACCCACTGTGAGCTCTTCCCTTACACCCATGCACATACCCTCAGCACTGGCTCCTTGCCAAGTGACAGTCACGTGCCGGAAGACAAAGACTGCACACCACACGAAGCATCACCTGTGTCTCCGACATCCGCAGACCTCCAACCCTCTCGACGGAGGGCACAGCATCAGCCCTGCTGAGTTTCCAAGCCAGTCGTGGCCAGGCCTCACAGGAGGCAGCGGGCCAGCTCCGACAGTGGCGGGACGCAGAAACGGGGGGTCCTGCCCCAGTCCGGTGCCCCGTGTGTCTCAGGGGCCAGTTGTGGGTCCGCCACAGAGGTGCCAACGTTTACTCTTATACTTCTGTTGCTCCTTCCGGCTGTTTGGGCCCCCTTGGACTTCCCGACACGCTCTGGTTCCCTTGTAGATGTTACCGCCCTGCCCTGAACCTCCCCCTCCACTTGTCTGGAGTCCAGACTCCTCGTCTGGCTTTAGCAAGCCCTCTCCCCCAGAATGGGGGGTTCGCCGGAACCGAAGAGGCTTTGGTGCTGTAACGGACCTAACAGAGACCACCACTGCTTAGCGAAGTGGGGCAGTGCCTGAATTATTAGGTCGGGCGGCGATGCCCAGCACATCAGGGAGGTGGGAGGGCAGGAGCTGGGCTGCAGCAAACATCTTCAACCAGAGACATACAAATTCTATCAAAAACGCACACACCCCACTACGTGAGCCAAACAAAGCAAGTCTTCAGGGTTTATCTGGCCCCACAGGCCACAGCCTGCTGCCTCTGCAGATTTCTTGCCGAGCCCTGCACGAATTGCACGTGCATGATGGTCTTTGCGCCCAGTGCCCTGGCCCGTGTGCTCCCTCCGAGCCCTGTGGAGGCATGGGGGCTGCCCGCCACCGTAGCGGATTTCCTAGTTCGTACATTCGCCAGCTCAGCCGAGCGGACAGCGTGCCCGGAGCCCGGGTAATGACCCAGGTCCGCACGCCCTCCTGTGAGTCCTCAGAGCCTCTCTTTCTGGAAGCGTGCACAAAACTGCTGCTACAACCAAAGAGAATATTTGACCAAAGAAGGTGACACGGGGGTCTAAATATAGTTACCATTCAGCTGCAATTTCTCCACTGAATAGAGAAGGTATAAATCGGGATTTTCTTTAACTCTTGGAGCAAAATATGTGACTGCGGGCTTCATTCATGAACCAATTCTTCTACATAACTCATGCCTATTTAAATACATCCTTGCCATTTGACAGTCTGCAGAAAGGCAGGCTGACTAGGAAATTAGCATTAGCACTGCCTGCAAATTGTAGGTTTTAACAGCTCCAGTCCCGGAAATAACCAAAGAGGATAAAGCTAAGGAACTGGGGCAATCCTTAAGGCTCGAAGGAAAGGGAGGAACAGCAACGCTTGCCGTCTACACAGCAGTCTGCAGATTGATTGCAAAGGGCTCCGTGCTCATTACCCACCGCGAACTTGAGAGGCCGGGTACGGAGGGGACAGTGTCCCCCATCCACAGAAGAGGAAACTGAGGTTCGGAGTGGTTCCCTCCACACCGCAGCTAGAACGCTCCGGAGCCGGGATTTGAGGCCAGGTGTGCAAACTGTGCAATAATGTGGGTTCAGCAAACGTTCTGTGTAAAACGCCAGGTAGTAGTTCAGGCTTTGAGGGCCATACGGTCGTTTTTACGACTACTCGACTCTGCGCGCGTAAGACAAAAGCAGCCACAGACAATCCGAAAGCTCACGGGTGTGGCTGTGTTCCAGCGAAACTGTACTCTCAGGCAGGCGGAGCCGGGTTGGCCCCAGACTACAGTCTGCCAAGGGGTGACCCGTGGGGTCACCGGTACGGCGGCCGCACCCCTGCCCTGCCACCCTCACGCGGCCACGCTTCCTCTGCCGTCTTACGAACCCGCCCACAACTGAGCTGGTCCGGAAGAGGGAACGGGCGGGAAAGACGAGGACGCAGAGAGGTTCGAGGAAGTGCCGTGAGAGAAGAGTCCCCGGAAAGGCCATCACTTCCCAAGGAGTTGGGTCAGAGTCCTGGGGGCCGAGTGTCAGGGAAGAGGCAGGACAGACGCCCCGCCGGCTTCCCCCACGGACTGGCGTGCACCGCCATCCACCAGAAACTTCGTGTTTCCTGGAACAAAACAGAAGCTTCCAAGGGACAAATCTGGTCGGCAGTGTGGCTGACAAGAGTTTCAGGATCAAAGCCGGACTGGAAACAGAACCCCGGGCTCCCTGGTCCCAGGCCGCTGCCCGCCCGCATCCCCAGACGCCCTGCAGACTCAGCACACGACAGACGGCGGGACCCGGCCGGCCTTCGGAAGACTCAGAGAAGCCCTTGCCCTTGCCCTGGACGTGCTTTGCCGGCCCTGTCTAGGCCGCCAACCGCTGCCTGGCGGGCTCGGCCCCCTTGCTCATCTGGTGCAAATGCGAAGCTGGGTCCCTGCGTCTCCGTCTCTGTGGATACGCCCTGCCCCATCCCGGTACGACCCTCACCCGCCCTGTTGATCCCAGCTGCTCCCCTCTGGCGGGTGTGTTCGGGGTCGGGCTGCGGCCCCACCGGGGCGGCTGTGTCCTCGAGCAATAAAGTCCCCTCCCCTCCTCCCTCTTTCCCCTTCCCTGAGGGAGACGGGCCACACGGGACACGCCGTCCCTCCCACAGCAATATGGGCTACCCGTTCTACTGAGGACCGCGGAAGAGCCGTTTACAAACACTTGTAACTATGCAGAAGCGGGGGCCGAAGTAAAGTGGGGGAGCCGTCAACGCCCCAAGCACTGCTGAGAAGGGACAAGCGCCGGGCTCTCTGCCCAGCGGCGGGTTGGCGGTCCTGGGTGTGACGGTCTGTGGGTGACAGCCTCAGAATAAGAGTCTGCGGGGAAAGCCCGCGGGGGGCTCTCAGCTCTAAGCTGGGGAGCGGGTGAGGCGGGGCTCTGCTCTCCCTGTCATGACAGGGAAGCAATCCTGTGCCCGGCTTGTCACCGGGGCACCGGGTGACCTCGGGCCGGAAACGGGAAACAGCCCCCAGACACCCAGCCAGTTCTCCGTCCTGATGGGGGAGACTGAGTTATAGCCCCCAGACCCAGTGGTGGCCGCTGCATAGACAGCTACCCTGCAGGGGGCTCCAGGCGGGCAAAGTGGGCTGTGGGGGCCGAGAGGGCCCCCGAGTCCAGAGCCGGAGACTTCCCTCTGGGGACAGTGCCAGGCAGGGAGCCCGTGCGGAGCAAGGCTGCTGGCTTGCGTGCTCCTTGGTCTGTCCTTCTATTTCCCATCTAGCGATTTATATTAAAATCCAGTGCCACACTTTAAAATCCAACATTTCGCACGAACATCTGGGCTCCCGCCGTGTCGTTCAAGAAATGGGAAGAGTCACAACGTGAAGGCGGGTTTTTACGTGCTGCTGCCCAGGGGGAGCTGGGTAGCTCAGCGTGCACCCTCCCCCCCACCCCGCCCTGTGTGCTGCTCCCCATAGCCCCCGGCAGCGAGGCTGATGCCCGCTGAAGTCTGCGACTTGGGTCCTGTCCACCCGACCCATCGGCTTTACCGGCTGGCCTCTGGGAGGGCATTGGTCTGTGACGCCGCACTACCCCGTGACCCCTCGCCTTCCCCTCCCACCAAGTGCCCAATCTGCAGGGCACGTTCAGTGTCAGACGAACCCAACGGGAGGTTGCCACCTGCCCTGTCTTGCAGTGGAAACACAGCGGCGGGGAGGTGGAGGAGAAAGCCCGGGATGCAAACCCAGGAGACGCGCAGTGGAGCCCATTCTGTGCCACAGCTGGTCTAGAACAGAAGCCCGCCTCGGCTGAGAGCTCCGAGTGGAGTAGATGGACTCCCGGGTCCCTCCCAGCTAGGAAATGTGCCCCTTTCAGAGCCTCCAATCAACGGTTTCCAGAGCTTCCCGTTAACTTCAGACCTCCGTCCCAGTTCCAAGTTCTGGGACCTCGTGGCCTAGTCGCAGGCTGCCTCCCCAAACCCACTTCCTATTGGTGTCACTCAGCCATTTTTAAAAATTTAACTCATTGGGGCGCCTGGGTGGCTCAGTGGGTTAAGCGTCCGACTTCGGCTCAGGTCATGATCTCACGGTTCGTGGGTCCGAGCCCCGCGCCGGGCTCTGTGCTGACGGCTCGGAGCCTGGAGCCTGCTTCCGATTCTGTCTCTCCCTCTCTCTCTCTGCCCCTCCCCCATTCACGCTCTGTCTCTCAAAAGTGCATTTTTTCTTCAATTGTTGAGCACAGTGCTCTATAAAGATCAAGTAAGCCATCTATGTCTTTAGTGATATTTTTTCTAGATATTTTATCGCGTACTTAGAGCGGGGCGTTAATATCACGTATTTCCTACTTTGTCAATTTTTGTTTCATATATTTTGAGGCCTTGTTAGTCAGCAAACCTATGCTTATGGTGGTTTTGTCTTCCCGATGAATTGATCCTTTTGTGATTACGTATTGGCCCCTTTATTGATGTAATACTTTTTGTCCTGGTGTCTAACTTATCTAATATTATTGTAGCCACTCTGGATTTCTTATTTACCTTTTGATCCTTTAAAAATCCACTTACCTTTCTGTTGAGCTGTAACTGACATCTAACACTGTATCAGTTTCCGACGTGCAACATAACGATCTGGCCTTTGTACATATTGCAAAATGATCACCCCAGTAAGTTTAGCCAACACCTACCCCGATACGCGGTTATAATTTTTTTCTTGTGATGAAGAATTTTAGATCTACTCTCTTAACGGCTTTGAAATGCGCATGACAACAGTTACGACTGCATGGCCCTACAGGTAACTATCGAAGTTACAGATATCTAAGCGCATCAGCACACTGTACGGCCCTATGACATATTATTTTATAACTGGCACTTTGTGCCCTTTGACTCCATTCCCCCATTGTGCCCACCCGCCACCCCCTGCTTCTGACAACCGCCCATCCGTTCTCAGGATCTATGAACTTGGTCTTTCTATTTGTCTGTTTGTTTTAAATTTTACATATAAGTGACATCACACGGCATTTGTCTTTATCCGTCTGGCTTGTTTCACGTAGGATGACGCCCTCAAGTCCATTAGATGCAAATGGCAAGATGTCTTTCTTTTTCATGGCCGAATAGTATTCCGTTATATACACACTATTACATATTATGTATCACATCTTCTTTATTCATTCATCGGTGGACACTTGAGTTCTTTCCATGCCTTGGGTGTTGCAAAATGTTTTGATAAGCATGGGGGTGCATATATCTTTTTGAATTAGTGTTTCTGTTTTTCTCAGATAAACATACAGCAGTGGTTCTTGGAAACTATGGTATTTCTATTTTTAATTTTTTGAGGAGCCTCTGTACCGTTCTCCAGAGTGGCTGCACGTCTATCTTCAGACTAACAGTGCATGAGGCTTCCTTTTTCTCCACATCCTCACCAATGCTTGTTACTCCTTGTCTTTTTAAAAATGTTTTAAAGGGCGCCTGGGTGGCGCAGTCGGTTAAGCGTCCGACTTCAGCCGGGTCACGATCTCGCGGTCCGGGAGTTCGAGCCCCGCGTCGGGCTCTGGGCTGACGGCTCGGAGCCTGGGGCCTGTTTCCGATTCTGCGTCTCCCTCTCTCTCTGCCCCTCGCCCGTTCATGCTCTGTCTCTCTCTGTCCCAAAAATAAATAAACATTGAAAAAAAATTAAAAATAAATAAATAAATAAATAAAAATGTTTTAAAAATGTTTGTTTATTCTTGAGAGAGAGAGAGAGAGAGAGCAAGAGAGAGAGAGAGCAAGGGGAGAGGGACAGAGAGAGAGGGAGACAGAATCCCAAGCAGGCTGCACGCTGTCCGCACGGAGCTGAACACGGGGCTCAAACTCATGAACCACAAGATCATGACTTGAGCCAAAACCAAGAGTCGGACACTTAACCAACTGAGCCGGCCACCCAGGCGTCCCTTCCTTGTCTTTTTCATTCTAGCATTCTGACAGGTGTGAGGGGACGCCTCGTTGTGGTTTTAACTTTCACCTCCCTGAGAATAAGTGATGTTTAGTACCTTTTCAAGTACCCGTTAGCCATCTGTATGTCTTCTTTGGAAAAATGTCTCTTCACATCCTCTGAATCTTTAATCGCACTGTTTGCCTTTTGCTATTGACTTGTATGAGCTTTTTATATATTTTGGACATTAACCCCTTAGCAGATATATGATTGGTAAATATTTTATCCCGTTCAGTAGGTGCCTTTGCATTTGGTACATTCTTTCCTTTGCTGTGCAGAAGCTTTTTAGTTTGATGTCGTCCCAAAAGCTTATCTTTGCTTTTGCTGCCTTTGCTTTTGGAGTCAGGTCCAAAAAGTCATCTCCAGGACCAGCATCAAGGAGCTCACCGCCCATGTTTTCTTCTAGGAGTTTTATGGGCTCAGGACTCACAGTTAGGTCTTTGATTCATTTTCAATTTATTTCGGTGTCTGGTGGAAGACAATCGTCCAGTTTCATTCTTTTGCATGTGGTTGTCCCATTTTCCCAGCACCATTTACGGAAGAGACTGTCTTTTCCCCGTTGCATATTCCCGCCTCCTTTGTCAAAGATGAATTAACTGTACGTGCATGGGCGTATTTCTGGGCTCTCTAATCTATTACATGATCTGGTGTCTGTTTTTATGTCAAGGCCATACCGTTTTGATTACTTTAGCTTCGTCATATTGTTTGCAATCAGGGAGTGTGAGGCCTCCAGCTTTGTTCTTCTCAAGATTGCTTTGGCTATCTGGGGTCTTCTGCAGAATTTGTCAGAAATCTCATGA
The DNA here is from genome assembly GCF_007474595.2 of Lynx canadensis. Classification (NCBI taxonomy): domain Eukaryota; kingdom Metazoa; phylum Chordata; class Mammalia; order Carnivora; family Felidae; genus Lynx; species Lynx canadensis. Next base: position 1,063,705 of record NC_044308.2, read on the forward strand.
CCTTTACCAAGTGGAGAGTATTACCTGTCAGAGCTATAAACAGACTAGATGCTCCTCCTGCCCAGTCAAATGTCACCAGGTCGACCCTACGAGGCCCCATCACCAAGGTCTGTGCGGGAGACGCAAAGGCACATGCCCACCCTGGGGCGGAACCTCCAGCCGCAAATATATAATTTAAGTGAAGGGGAAAAAAAAGAAAAAAATGAAGACCAAACCCAGCCTTGCTGAATGTGTACCAGTGGAGGAGATAAGTGAGCTCTTCCCCCGGCCCCTTCTCTTCTCTTCCTCTCTCTTCTCAAAATGCCGCAGGAGAGCCTGCCTTCCCGGACCTACTCCCCATCAGTGCTATTCACTCATCCCGCTTTCCTTCCTGCTAAACTAGCGTCCCAGGCCTTCCGCAGGCACCCAAAGGCACGGGGCAGGCTTCTTTTCGTTGTCCGCACAACAGGCATCCACCCCATTTTCCAGGCTCCCTCACCCAGCACCCCTTCTGTTTGCAACAGCGGTGCCCCCGCCCTGGCGATGAGCAGTAGTTTGGTGGCATCCTGGCGTTTCTCTCCTGTCACGTTTTGCCAAGCATGTGACTTCGCATCCATTCCCGGCGTCCGTAAAGGGAAGAGGTTGCCATGTCTCCCAGATCCAGACAATGCAATTCAAGGAAGGCTGCTAGAAGCCCTGGGGAAGCCTTGGTTTTCCTGATTAACTGGGTAGCTGCAGATGGTGCTGTGCCCCCGTGCGCTCCCCACCTTGAACGTAGCTGGGATGCCTGGGGCTCTAAGAGCCATCTGGTAGCCGTACAGGGACACGCTATCATCCCACAGACAGCAGAGCAATCAAGCAACAAGAACAGAGTGGGGATAGAGCCTCGATGCATCGCCAAGCCCTGAAACCATCCTGGGACAGCCTCTCTTTGGACTCCTTGTAATGGGAGAAAATTAATCACTTTTATCGCCTAAGGTACTGTCAGTGGATCTGTTATTTGTCCCTGAAAGAATGCCTCCTCCCTCCTCCCTCTTCTCTGGCTTTCCAAATTCGTCTTGTTGCAGGGAAGCTGATTTATATACTGCATCTAAGGTAACGTCTGGCCCTCAGTAGACACGCTCGAAGTCGCTGCTATTCCCACTCCGCAGCTCCTTGTCCTTGAGACTCCGACCCGGCTTCCCCTCCACCTCCACAGCTCCTGTGGTTGTGTCTGAGTCAGCACGTGAGTAACGGATCGCATAAGGCTGCCTAAAACGTGTCCCGAATACCGCCTCTTTGGGGTGTCTTCTCTCCTTTACTAGAGTATGAACTCTTGAGAGGAGAATCTCTCACAGCTTTCTCCCCACAGTACTGTGTTTCATCAAACTTAAGATACCAATTTTTAAATGCATCATTATTGGGGCTCCTGGGTGGCTCAGTCGGTTGAGCTACTGACTTCGGCTCAGGTCATGATCTCACAGTTTGTGAGTCCGAGCCCCATGTCGGGCTCTGTGCTGACGGCTCAGAGCCTGGAGCCTGCTTCCCATTCTGTGTCTCCCTCTCTTTCTGCTCCTCCCCCACTCATGCTCTGTCTCTCTCTGTCTCAGAAATAATAAACATAAAAAAAATTTTTTTAAATGTGTCATTTTATGAACTAGAAAGAAAGAAAGAAAGAAAGAAAGAAAGAAAGAAAGAAACTTTGCCAACTAACTGATGACGCGGTAGGGGAGGAAAACTTTTCCCTTCCTCCCTTGTTGGTTCTTTTCCTGGCCAAATAATTACATTGACATAAGACGGATTAACAGGAGAAAAACAAATTTAATTTTGTCTGTATGCGAGCTCCACAGGGACATGAGAGGCCCTACCACAGTCAGGCAACTGAGGCTCATCCTGAGCTGGGGAGGAGGGGGGGGGGCCTAGGACTTCAAGGGGAGGAGGACCACTCCCAGGAGGACACAAGAGCGGGTGTTCAGTAGACAGGAAGAGCGCCGTGTCGGGCGGATCTGTCTCTCTGACATGAAAGGGTTGGCGCCAGTCAGCTCTTCCCCTGGTGGAGGCCCCCATCCATCCGTTTGGCAGCCGAGGGGGAGGGAAAAGGCTCCTCTGGAGTCTGTGTGGCCTCGATTGTCTTCGGCCGGGGGGTGATCCACATGCCAAAGTGGCACCTTCCTGGGCCGCCCGCCCTGCCCCCCCCCCCCCCCCATGTTGTAGAACCTAAGACCTAATCTAATATCGGACATGTTAAAATACATGCCTTTCAGAACTAAAGACTGAATATACAAACTGACGGTGGCCAGAGTCTGGAGTCTGTACTAACGCTCACCTATAGCCTGCAGCGACCGGTCCGAGATATCCGACCACAGCCTCCGTCACAATGCACCCTAGGTGCCCCAAACTTGACCAAGAACTGACGACTTCCCTAACTTTTGTGCCTGCTTCTGACTCAGGACCAACTGGGGAGGGCCAATACGACCCCTACCAACCACCCGGGATGCCTACTTCCGGTCTCCTGGCACCGACAGCCTCCGATCGGGGGCACCTGCAGCCTCCCCTCTTGCCCGCTGTGAAGCTTTCCCCCTCCTCCGTCAGCCTTCAGTCTTGGCCAAAAGCAAGTGACAGTAGCGGCCCCCCTTCCCGTGGCAACTTCAGAGTAAACAGCCTCAGCCTGGTCCCACTCAGGCCCTCTTTGTGCCACAGAATCGGTGGTTTCCCGTGGCGGTACTTCTCACCGTAGCGCTGGTGTTCGGCCAGCGTTTACCTTCCGGGTAGTGGGAGGAGTACGGACGTCTGGCCGGGGGACGTTCAGAGAGGGGCTTGATAAGGACACCAGACTGCAGCGGTCCAGTAGGGAACCGCTCAGGCCCGGGCTGAGGTGGAGGGACGGGCATAGGCACAGTCTAAAGAAGAGAAATATCAGATATGCGGTGGAACCAAAGGAGAGGGTGAGAGGCCACTGAGGCTGAGGGGATGGGGTCCCAGGGGACACCACAAGATCAAGCCCCGTTGGGCTGAGGAGACCAGACTGCGACCACGGGAGGGCAGGACAGACAGCGGGCTCTGGGAGGAAAGCTGAGTCACAGGTGTAAAAGAGCGACTCCTCACCACGGAAAGGGTGCGAGGGGCGAGCAGGGCCACACGGCGTTGGCTGCTGTGTCACGTCTGTGTTAAGGGACAAAGGCAAGGCCACCAACCGACGCAACTGAATGTGACCCTCCTGGAAGGTGTTACCTGCCCGCGGGCTGCGTTTTGTCGCTCTCTGTCCCACGGACATCACTAACAAGATATAACTGAATTAAGTTTAATACCAATCATATAATAACCTCAATCTAAAGGCAGAAGCCACGGCAGGAAGGCGAGTCATTTGTTGGTCTTTGTCTCCTTAAAAGTCCCTTCTTCTGGCGTTATTAATGCGTTGGAAATGGTTAGCTGTACCCCTTGGAGCAAAGCTGTTAATAACAGATGAGCAGAAGACTTGGGAATTCACTCATTGCGTCCCTCCACCGAATTCGCCCCTTTAAAAGCCTCAGGAGGCCAGGGATAATTAAACAACATTAATTAAAATTCTAAAGAACGAAAAAGGGCAACCCGCAGGAGGGACAATGGAACAGCATCAAAGAGATGGGACGTGACAAAAATAGGAGCGATCACCATGCGTTAAAGCCCCAGGAGGGTGCGAGCCCAGCTGGAGGCTTTCCAGGAAAGCTGGGGACTGCAGCCCCTCGGGGCAGCGAGGCACCGTGGGGCAGGAAGGAAGGGTCCCCTGGGTGCTCACAGACATCTGGGAGGTCCATGGCCTCTGTAGATCATAATTAAACATTCCCCCAGGATTACCTTCAGAAATTTCTATGAATACGGAATGTACCACTGCCTCGCCGTTTTAATATGCTGCTGCGTAGTCTCCGTGTTTGGGCTTTTAGTTAAAAAGAAGGAAATCTAGCACCTTGCTAACTAACAGAACGGTCTCTCACGCAAATTTCTCCAGCTCCCCCTCTATCAGATTGAGAAATAGGGCACTGAAGCCACTGTCAGTGGTGGCCTGTGCCAGTGCAAGGGGCTGTGGATGAAGGAACCCCGGGGTGGAGGTGTGCGGGCCACATGTGACCGAAGGGAGCCTGACACGAGTCCCCCTCCCAGAGGCAACGAATGCTGCCGACTTGTTGCGTATCGCCCCAGAGATCATCTATGTGCGTTTAGGCAAGTACGTGCACAAATCTGTATTTTTTACAGACAGTAATGTATATGCCATCCATACAACGTTTTGTTTTCACTTACAAGTATATCTTAGGAGGGGCGCCTGGGGGGCTCAGTCGGTTGAGTGTCCAACTTCAGCTCAGGACATGATCTCGCGGTTCGTGGGTTCGAGCCCCGCGTCAGGCTCTGTGCTGACAGCTCGGAGCCTGGAGCCTATTTCAGATTCTGTGTCTCCCTCTCTCTCTGCCCCTCCCCTGCTTGCACTCTGTCTCTCTCTCTCTCTCTCAAAAGTAAATAAAAATGAAAAACTATCTATCTATCTATCTTAGAGACCTTCCACACCAGATGGTGCTGAGCTGCCCTCCCTGGGGATCTATGGGAGGATTCCCTTGTATGCACGTGCGCTCATTTGTTGAACGGGTCCTCAGTTAGGTGTCTACTCTTTGTTACGGTCCGTGCCGAATAAATAACCTCATACAAGGCTCAGTTTCACGTGCAAATACATTTAGAGGACAACTTGTTATAAATGGAGGTGCTGGGGAAGGAGTATTGAAAACGGAGATAAAAATAGCATCTACTTCCTCGAGTGGTTTTAGGATTACAGCTTTTGTGCCTAAATCGTACTAAAAGATTGACAAATCGCTGTTGTTTTGGAAGGCGGGCGCTGTGCTGGGCGCCGGAGGGAGTGTGAGCAGAAGTTCCCAAACAAAAGCGGATTCGTAGCCCCTCCCTCAAACGCTTCAAGTCCAGTGGGGACCTATTCTCTTCAGCAGAGCACACGAGTAAATGCTATCTTGGGCATACACACAGAATTCTAATAAGCACGGAGGCGAGACGGATAAATTCTAAATGGAGAAGTTTTTACAACAAGTGCAGCTTACGAGCTGGGTTTTGAGCTTGAGGAGGGTCTAAACAGGCAGGAGAGGGCAGAGGCAACATTCCAGATGGAGAGGATTACGGAAAGACCAAGCACCCTGAAATGACTCTCTGAACACTAGAATTCTTGGACGTGAAGTTCTTTAGGAACCACTGTCTGTCCGGATAAACCTCAAGCATGTGCTTCACTGGCAAACCTTTCATCACTTTGATTTAAAAAAAAAAAAAATCAGGCAAGGACTGGCCAGACGGGACTTAAATAGGGTAAATGTCGGTGTGGAGCATGGGCTGGCTTCTTGTCATGGAAGGTGAGCTGGGGACGTAGGAGTCCGGGAGCTGGGACGTTCTTAAAGCTCCTGCATATGGAGGACTGACACCCCCTGCCACAGTCCCTGAGGAATCACAGCACAGCCTGACCCCTGGCATGTCCTTCTAGAATCAGAGAGAACAGTGACCACCAGGCGGCTTCCAGAAGACATCAATATTTCATCTAAGTATTGCAGCCACCGTATCCGTTTTTGCTGATAACGGTTTCTTCCTGGGGAATAGAGGCCGATGGCTTACGCTCCACACCTTGACTTACAAACGTGCGGGTGCTGCGGGGTCTAGCCTGCTCTCGGTGCTGTCGCCACTTTGAGGTTCACAAAGGACACCTGCCACTTGCAAGGTTCTTTGAAGGTCCCAGAGGCCTCTGTACTGACCGCTGCCCTCTGTGGATGTGTCCTGAAGTATCTCCTAGGCGGGGCTGAGTGAGACCAGCCCCTGAGAAAAGCCAACCAGGACCTCACGCTGGTTTCCTGCTGCTGCCGCAATGGTTTCCTCCAGTCGTGTTACGTGAGGAGTAACAGGTCTCAAAAGATGTGAGACTTTTCGTGCAGTAAGAGAACATTTACGGATTTTATGAGCCGGAAACTCATTCCCTATAGAGTAACTGTTGGGGCCATTTTATAAACGTCTGAGGTCGGCCCTGCTGACATATCATTCAAGCCGCACATCTCAGGGGGACCTTCTGATTCCTCCCTGTTTAATCTCCTGGTCCCTGCCGCGCGCGGTCGGTCACAAGCCTCGGTCATTGCTACCTCTGCAGCCTTGCACCTGCATCGTCTTCACTTTTCTCACTGCCGCCACCTGCTCTTGACCTCATCCCCCCTTCCCTGCACCGCTGCAGCAACCGCCTGGCCAGCCCGTCAGGCCTCATCCCTCCCCACGCGGTTGAAGGGGTCCAGGGACGGCACCCCAAAATACACAGCTTCGGCGTATTGATTACTTGGACCTAAAGGCATTCGAGAAACAGCCAGATGCGGGAAGGGCCCTTGAGCCTCCTTTTTATTCCTGGAAGCAGGAGGTGACGTCCCCACGGGGAGGATGTCCCCCGTCCCCACACCAGAGGAGAGGAACGCTCTTCCTCAAGGCTGAGAAGCTGACAAGAGAGTTCTGCACAAACAGACCGTGTTAAAACAATCCTGTTGTCCTTTCGCCTCCCTGCAGAGCTCGGCCACCTTCCCCCCGACGGCCTCTCTCTGGAAGAGGAAAGCCATTCTGTCTGCGGGCGCCCTTGCCGGGGGAGCTCGCAGCTCGGGGGCTTTTCTCCGGGCCCCCCAAGCCCCGGGAGCAGGGGGAAGGCTGCAGAGCCAGCCTCAGACGCAGACCCCACACCATTCTGTCGGGGGGGACACGCTCGAGCCTCCGGGCGAGGACCCCAACTCTCCGGCCGGCCGGCGGTACCCCGCATGGTTTGGCCCCACCATCTGTGGCCTCGTCCCAGGTCCCCCTCCCCTGGCCACTCCCCAGACACACAGATCACCCGGCCGCCCTGGAGTCCACGGCGAGCTGGGCCACGTCGCTTCTTCACCCCCGCTGCCGACTCTGCCCGGGGTCCGCTTCCTCTCCCCCCGTCCCCGCTCCAGCCCCAGCTCCCGCTGGCACTCCCTGGACACCCCCAGGCCGGCGTCAACCACAGCCACACCTGCACCCGGGCCTCGGGGGGCCTCTCCCTCCAGGCCCGGCCTATCTCCATGGGAATGGAGTTCCAGAAGGCAGAGTTTAAAGCCTCTTCAGAAATACGTGAAGCTTAATGCACAGAGTTCTGGGAAATTCTCCCACTTGCTGATGCCATAATTCATGTGCTCAACGGTCCCAGTTTGCCTGGCTGTGAAACGGCGATCTGAGTGAAGAAAGTGATGTCCCATCCTGCGTCATATGGAATGAAACCATCCCGACTTCCTCCTTAGCATGGCAGGTGCACAGGCCAGCGCGCGTCCAGCACAAACCGTTCCGCTTTAGTCTGTGCAGCACAGTCACTGAGACCTTGTTTACGAAACACAGTGACATCATCGTACTGGAACGACATACCCGAAGTATAAATAGGTAATACCGAGGTCCTGAAAGTATGGGGAAACAGAGCAAAAAAAAACATTCCCCTGAATCCAACCCCCCGCAAAAGTCACAATTCATGTCAGGTGTTTATACAGAAGAGATCGTGCTTCTCGTGTTACTTAAGTAAAAAAAAGATATTTAGGGGCGCCCAGGTGGCTCAGTGGGTTAAGCGTCCAACTTCGGCTCAGATCATGATCTCGTGGTCTGTGAGTTCGAGCCCCGCGTCGGGCTCTGTGCTGAGAGCTCGGACCCTGGAGCCTGGAGCCTGCTTCGGATTCTGTGTCTCCCTCTCTCTCTGCCCCTCCCCCACTCATGCACCCCCCAAAATAAATAAACATTAAAAAAGATATTTACTGTAATTTTACTTGTACTTAACAAAGAGGAATTGGCAAGAAACCGAAGAAATTCCTGAACTTCACGTGAATGTTTCTTCAGCACAAGAGATCTTCATTCCTAAAAGCTCCCACTGAAATTAGGGAAATTTTAGCTAAAAATGGAAGGTGTGGGAGTCACTGGTTTTTAACTCTACGTTTGAGTCTTGGCACAGCACGGGAACTCATTTGCTCATTCACTGAGCACTTAGCACCCACGAGACCGTCCAGGCACCGGCATTGCAATGCGGAAAAATCAAAATATGATTTCAGTGGGAGCCAGTGCCGGGCAGGGAAATAAAGCAGGGTGACGCGTAGCCGGGGCCAACGAGGATGACACGCCCTGGAGAGCTTCTCTGGGGACGAGAGAGGGAGCCCGCACGGGGTGAGGGTGTGACCATGAGAACAGGGGTGGAGGAGTGTTCCGGGCGGAGGATGGCAGGGCGGACGCCCACGGCTGGGCCGGATCAGTGTAGCAGCAGCAGTGAGGACAGGGGGCCTGAGTGAGCGGTGCGGGGGGTGGGGAGGGCCCGAGCGAGCAGCGGGAGGGGTGAGGGGGGAAGCTGCAGGTCGGCAGAGCCTTCCAAGCCCGGGGAGGCAGTCAGACTGTAGTCACAGGAAAAGAGAAGCCCCTGGAAGGTCCTGAGCACAGCAGTGACGCGACCTCTTGGAGGAGGCTGCTCTGACTGATAGGTGGCGATAGCCTGGGTCGGGCTCGGGCAGAGCGGAGGCAGGGAGGCCGGTCAGCCGGGTGCCGCGGTCGTCCGGAGGAGAGAGGACGGAGGTGTGGGCCAGGTGGGGCAGGTGGCGAGGTGCCAGAGCCGGTCCACCTTCTGAAGGTGGCGCCAGAAGGCCCGCTGGCGGGTGAACGTGGGGCTCGTGTTAGCTCCCGAGGGCCTCGGGAGCAAGCAGGACCTGACAGGCTGGGTGGCTCCACAGCGGAATGTATTCCGGGAGGCCGGAAGTCCAACGTCGGCGGGGTCTCGGCCCGGCCACGCTCCCCTGAAACCTGCAGGGAGTCCTTCCTTGCCGTTCCCGGCTTCTGGTGCTTTGCCAGAAAGTTCCGACACCCCCTGACCTGCAGCCCCTGCCTTGGTGATCACATGGCACCTGCTGTGTCTGCCTTCACGCGGTGTCTTCTTAAGAGGGATGAGGGGCCTCTACTCCAACGGACTCCTACGTCTTCTGAGGTCCTGAGACGTAGGACTTTAACAGGAGGGGCGGGAGGAAGGCACGATTCACTCACGGCAGGGTGTGAAAGAAAGGGGGGAGTTGAGAGAGACGTCTTGGTTTTGACCCGAAGAGTAGAGCGAATCGTTGCGCTTTGAAGAAAGGGGGGGAGAATGGATGGAGAGTGACGCGGCCAGATTTGGGGGAAGAAGTAAATAAAGATTGTCTGGCAAACATTGTGCATGAGGCATCTGTAGACTCTTGAATTGGGGGCCCAGAGGGGACAGTTGTTGTATTCTGAGATTAGGAGATGGGAGCAGAATGGGCCGGGGATCGTTGGCACAGACAGGGCCTCAGAGCCAAGGAGCCGGCGCGGTGGCTGAGGGAGTGGACGCAGACGGAAGAGGGCAGAAACCTACGGGACGGCACCGGGGGCACCGTGCCGTGTAGAGGTGGGGAAGAGGAGGACCCGCTAAGAGGATGGAGACAGAGCTGGCGGTGGGGGAAGAGGAAACCAGAGGGCACAGAGTCTGGAATCCAAGCAAGGGCGCGTGTCGCGAGCGAGGGCGTCAACAACCACCGGGTGATCAAAGGGTCCAGTAAGGGGAGGATCTGGGCGGACCACTGGGTTTAACGCGTACGTCACCCCTGACCTTGACAACAGGAGCTCTGGTTGAGTGGCCATTAGATCTTAAGAGAACCATTAAGATCTTAAGTGTAGAGACACCTTAAAGATGTTTTCGCCTGTAGATGAGCAGATAAACGAGGCTACAATTGGAGGGCGGCGTGGGGTCCAGGAAGAGTTATTTTTTACCTGGGAGACGCTGTGGTATGGATAAGTGGTGACGGGCATGGTTCAGCGGAGGGGAAAATTGTTCTGGAAGGAGAGAGATGATAATTACAGGAGCAAAGTTTGCAAGTAGGACAGAGGGTTTGGAATCCAGGGTGCAAGGAAAAAAGCCAGCCGTGGGTGGAACTGGGAGAGTTTATCCTTTAGGAAAGAAGGGAAGAGAAGGTATTGTGGGCACGTGTTAGCAGATGTGCAGACCTGGGAGAGAAAAATGAGGAGGCTCTAACCTGATTACTTCTACTGTCTTTACTTTTTGAAAAGTAAGACCAGTCGCTTGGACTGACAAAGGCATGGGGTTGGGTTGGGAATGGGGTTTGGGAAGAAAGGTGATAGAGTCACCCAGGAGCATGGGCAGAGGAACCAACCAGAACAGTGCGGACGGCTGCCGGCCGGGTGGTCCTACATTTAGAACAAGACCCTGGAGCATACTCGGGCTTCTCCCTGGTCGCATTCAGCTGCTTAGCCCCGGTGGAAAGTGAGCCGATGACCGCCCGTAACCAGATTAGTCGAGTATGACGGAGGGAGTCAGGGGACAAGCTGAGGTTGTCCCTTGTCAAGGGACAAGGTTAAGTAAGTTAGCTGTTGTAAAGTTGAACCTTGGAATCCGTGGGACGTCCAGATGCAGGTAAACGAAAGAGGCAGAGTTGATGAGTAGAGGTCCTTCCAGGGTCAAAGATCTTTCTAGAAGTAGGGGAAGAGTCTAGGAAGACCAGAGGTGGTGGTAGACACTGAGTGAGGGTTTTGGAAGTGGTGCGGTTGCTGGCGACCGGTGGCACTGTGTCGGAGGAAAAGACCCTGAGAGGAGAGGAGAGGAGAGGAGACAGAGGCTCCCGGATGAGAGGTCCGCATGGTGTGGACTGGAGGACGGCCCGTAAGCCACTGCTAACGTACCAGTGACCGACGGTCAGAAGGGAATGGGGGCGCCTGGGTGGCGCAGTCGGTTAAGCGTCCGACTTCAGCCAGGTCACGATCTCGCGGTCCGTGAGTTCGAGCCCCGCGTCAGGCTCGGGGCTGATGGCTCGGAGCCTGGAGCCTGTTTCCGATTCTGTGTCTCCCTCTCTCTCTGCACCTCCCCCGTTCATGCTCTGTCTCTCTCTGTCCCAAAAATAAATAAAAAACATTGAAAAAAAAATTAAAAAAAAAAAAAAAGAAGGGAATGACCACGAAGGCTGGTCCTCAGTGCTACAAGGAGGGCTAAGGGGTATTTGCGGAAGGAGCTGGAAGGTTTCAGGAGAGGGGAGAGCGACGGTCAGGTGGCCCCAACGGAAAGCCAAGGACGCCAGCTCCTTCGCCCGGTCCTAGGACGTAAGAGCGGCCGGCTGGTGGTGGCTCTGCTCCCTCCCTCCCAGCCCTTCTCCCACACCTGCTCAGCGGCCTCGTGGCCTGTCCACAGCCGAGCACAGGACAAAAGGGAATTAAAGTCCTCTGGCTGGTACTTTTGCGGCACGTGGAGGCTCCTCCGGGTTTCTTGGAGTTTGGGAAACTGAGAAACTCCCACTGAAGATGTCTTTCCTCTGGAAATGACCCCAGCCCCTGAAACCTGGCATCCGGACGTCGACCTCGTACATTCTCCCTGTCTGAGCCCCCCCCCCCCCCCCCCCCCGCGCCCACCGTCCACCTGCTGACTCTCGCAGACGAAGTCCCTGGGGCCAAGTCCACATTCCCTGCCGGTTCCCTCCCACGGGACCGCATCTGCCCTGCGGATGGTGACCCTGCCCCCAAGGCAGCCCTCCTAGGCGGGCTCGGCTTCCTGCTTGCCTTCTAGTTCACCAACCAGAGCCCCCTGCCAGGCCCGGGGTCCCGCCAGCCTGCGCTAGGCCGGGGGGAGGGGCGTCTCAGAGCACCGTCCCCTCCTCGCGTCCGAGGCCCGAGGGGGCAAAAGCCACAGCACCGCAGCCACCTCCGCCCCCCACGCCCACGTGTACACCCCCCGGGGGGCTGGTGCGTGGAGGGCAAGAGCACCTGTTTGTGGGCACTCCCTCCAAAGCTCTGCAAAGGGCGTCGGCACGCAACCTCGAAGCGCGGCGAAACTGCTCTTGTGTCCTTGGCTTCGGGGACAGAGTCTGGTCGACGCTGGGCCACGTGAGATGAGCACACTGCCTGTTTCACAGCCAGCTGGCAAGCCGGGGCTGGTCGGCGACACCGGGGCTGCTTTTCCAAGGTCTGCACGTCCCGTGTTTGCTTCTGGGCTGTGATTCCCACAGTACAAGAACCATCGGTCCTTTCCCCTTTACGCTCTTTCTCATTCCTCAGTGCTCTGGGGTCGTTTGAAAACGTCTCAGTCGGCTGGATTGCACCGTCAGATGGGATTTTGCTCAGCCCACTCAGGCATGGCTCAGAAACCCCTGGTCAGGTGCGCACGAGACCGCTTGACCGTTACGCAGCGGATCACGCTCCCGGATCACATTTTCCGTTGTTCACAGCTTCACAGATCTCGTTCCGTTGGCTCCCGTCCTTTACCGTGGACCCTTCTGTTGTGAACGGGCTGCCTTGACTTCACAGCTGGGCATTCACTGCCGCGTTTTCCCCAGAAAAGCCCGTGCGTGCTGCAATCCTCATCTGAGTACTTCCGTACGCGCTCCCCCTACTTGACGCTGGCGTGAAATTCCCGGGTCAGACACTTCCCCTGGACTTCGGACATTGTTCCACGCGATGCTGGCCTTGCACACGGCCGTGAGGATGTCTGGGGACGGCCACGTCCTTCCCTTACGGGCATCTGGCTGTTTTTGCTCAGGCTCCTGAGGGACGGTTCTGTCTTGTCCTCTTTTAAACGTTTGTAGAGCAACAGCCCGCACTTAGCCAATGCTCACCGTCTACACCGATGTCCTGTCATTCGCCATCATTCTGTGCCCGTTTTCCCTGGAACGTGGCAGGTTCTTTCAAGCTGCCTGTGAGGGTTTTACTCACTCTGGGGAGATTTTTCTTCAGTTACATCTCTGGCCACCCTTCTGTGTGTCCTTGGCTTCTGTGTCATTTCTTCCCCATTTTCTGGCACACGGTTTACTTTATGCAGGTGCATCTTTACTGATCGTTGATAGCTGTCTGTCTTTCTTAAACTGTTTACGTCTCGATCCTTCTCTTTATTTGTTCAGGCCCTTCTCCTGTGTTGGCAGTTTGGTTTCCAGCCTTGTCTATGCCAGTCCTCAATCATCCTGGCTTATTTAGTCATTAGTCGTTTTGGGTTCTCTGCACTGCACCCTTCCATCCGGATCTGTTTTTAAAATTCTGCTGGAGGGACGCCTGGGCGGCTCAGTCGGTTAAGCCTCCACTCCAGCTCAGGTCATGATCTCGCGGTTCGTGGGTTCAAGCCCCGCGTCGGGCTCTGTGCTGACACCTCGGAGCCTGGAGCCTGCTTCGGATTCTGTGTCTCCCTCCTTCCCTGCTCCTCCCCTGCTCACACTCTGTCTCTGTCTGTCTCTCAAAAATAAATACACATTAAACAAATTTAAAAAAAGAAGAAACCTTGTGGGAAAAAGCGGGAGCGGGAAAGGAGTCAGGGTCAGTGCGTGTTCCCAACGGAGACAGACTCTGGGACGATGAACCACCTTGAACGGGATGTTGTAAACTCTCACCCGGCCTCACAGATTTCCTGTTGGAAACGTTTTTCTCGGTTATTTGTTTCAGGAGGGCAATAACGCTTGCCATTATGCGGAACCCTCCTCCAACAGTTTAAAGGCGGGGGACACGGGGTTTGCACTGAGGCAGCCCCGGGGGGAGACCTTCAGTCCATAAACACAGCAGCCCCCCACCCAGACAACAGCATACGTTTGTTCCCCCAGCCTGGCCCTGCAGCTCCATCACCGGGGCCCTCAGCATTTCCTGCCACGGGGACACGGCCTCCCGCCATGCCTGCACCTGTGACCTCTTCTCAGACACCTGCTTCCCCAGGGACAGGTCTCAGGCCTCAGGCCTCAGGACAAAGCTGACAGAGACGTCACGCGCTCAGCTCCCTGTCTAACTGCTTTCCCTCCAACTCTGTTTCTGAGAACCCGTCATATGCCAGACGCAGTTCTAAGGACGGGGGTGGGGTGGGGGTGGGGGCAGGTACACCAGGGAAGAAGTGCACCCACTTGCATCAAGCTGGAATTCTTTGTGGGGAGAGAGGCCCTGAGGAGGTAAACAAAGAAATAGGAGAGCTCCGGACGGTGAGCTGGGCTGGGAAGGACATAAAACAGGGCGATGAGACAGGGAGGGAGACGCGTCTCTGCAGAGATGACGACTGAGCTGTGACCCGAATGTTGGACACAAGCAGGTGCCCAGGGATCCGGAAGAAGAGTGCTCCGTGTGGAGGATACGGGAGCGCAAAGGCCCTGCGGCTGTCTGAGAACTAGAAGGCGGGCTGGCGTAAGTCCCGCAAGCTGATGAAAGGGAGGGTTGTGCACTTTAAGGGCAGAGCGGCGCACAAGGGCAAGGTCACGTCATCTCATAAAGGGCAGTGTTTCTCGATCTTTCCTCCCCCCACCCCCCAAACTCTCTCATACTCACAGAGGCTGCTCACAGGAGGCGGATGGGGACAGGACCAGGCAGACACATAGATTTAGACCTCTCCTGTGAGGGGCAGCGCCGGCTCGGGGAGGGGGCGCCGTGGGGGGCTCACAGTGGGGCAGGAGAGGAGCCCATACATGACCGTCGCTAACAATCAGCACGATGTCCCAGCTCCCCACGCGGCTCGGAACCTCAACTGCGGGTACAGCCCTCATGGCAGCCGGTTTAAGACTCCAGTGTTGATCCGTGAACACTGATCCCATACTGACTAGGTGCCAGGCTAGCGCGGTCAGAGTCCCGCTAACCACCACGTGAGGCTTTGCCAGCCACACATGGTCTCTCACGCTCTGGGAAAACACAAAATCCGTTCTCGGCTTGAGGGCCGCGTACAGACAGGCCACAGGCTAGATTTTGCCGACGGGCCATAGTGTGCCAACCCTGGGACGTAAGGTGGACAGGACACGTCCCTCCCTCGCATGTGCCCTAAATCCAGCGGGAAGACAGGACGTCAGAGTTCGGGGCGCTGGGGACGTGTCACAGCAGCGCGAGAGGACTCAGGGAGCCACTCAACACCCCCCCCCGTCAGAGGACAGAGGAGCGCTTCCCGTGGTCACGCCTTCTGAGCCGTGCCTGGGGGCAGCCCGGTGAAGGGGGGATGACAAAAATCACAGGAGAAATTCAGAACAGCACATCCCTGCATCACGTCTGGAACAAGGGCCCAGAGAGGCTGGCGGCTGAGACCGCAGAGGAGGGGGGCTGTGGAAGGAGCCGCAGCCCAGCCCGCAGGACGCCCCTGGCCACCAGCAGCCGGGCCTCGGCCAGGAGCGCCGCAGGCCATGTCTGGGCTTAGCTGGCGAGTAGGCCACCGTGGCCAGGGCCGGATGCAGGGCTGGCGGTGGGGGCAGCAGCCCCGGGTTAGAAAGGTGACAGTGATTCCCCCAGTGGCTGTGTGTCCAGATCGGTGGCGAGGAGAGGATCGCCCGACAAGCCGGCCGTCTCCCACACCTGCTCTGTGGACTGTAGCCTTGGGCCTGGTCCCTGCACCTAGACTGTGGACCGGCCTGGGGTGTCACATGCCTCAGGGAAGGTCCACCTCCGAGGGAACGTGGAGACTTTCTAAGGGGTATCTGGACACGGACACGGGTGGATCTGAGGGAGCCACCCCCCACCTCTCCCATTCCCCCCCATTCCTCCCCTCCTCCCATTCCTCCCACCACCCCCCCCCCTACGACCCCCACCCTCCGTGCTAACCTCCGTGTACTCGGTTCCAGGGCTGCCTGGGCCTCTCAGCAGCCCCCCTCCGCTCCCACTATGGGCCCGCCCCCAAGCCCACCCCAACCCCCAACCCCAGGCCCCACCCTCGGGCTCCCTTTGGCCTCCACCCCGGCCTCACCCCAAAGCCCGTTCCTGGGCCCCACCCTTGGTACCCACCCTCCGTCCCTGGGCAGAGCCTCGCCCACCCTCACTCTCTGGAGTGTAAGGCCCCCCCTCCCCCACAGGAGGAAAGCACCCCCTGCCAGGGCTCATCCCAGCACCACTGAGCCTGGGGAGGGGGGCACACGATGGCTTCAGGAAGGTGGCCTCGGTCAGAAGCTCTGACTTGGGCACAGCGCGGAGAGCCGGCAGGGAGCCCCCGCTCCTCGGTCCCCAGGCTGACCCCACAGGTAGCATCCTTGGAGGGATACTCACCCGACGGGAAAGAGAGTGGATGCGAGAATCTGCCTTTTCCCACCTGTCTACACGGCAACCTCCCTACAGTCAGGTCTCTGCCCCTCGGCCTCCGGCCGCCCACCCGTTCTGCAGGGACTGCGCACTGTCCCTGGTGCAGGTGAGGGATGCTCTTGTTTCCAGAGGAGAAACTCTCAAGACCAAGGTCAGCAGGGAGGAGAGCGCCTGGGCAGACGGCGGTCATGCGGAGGACTCTCCTGGCCTCTGGGTCACTCTGTCTGGGGTGCGAGCAGGCCAGCAGCCATCAGGGGAAGGGGACCGCCATCCTACATGCCTCTGCGTGGGGTAACTTCCCCAGTCAAGCTCCGTGGCCCACGCCATTAGACATCCTGGAACTCACTGAGACCCCTGTGCAAAGAGGTGGTGACCCCAAGGGACCCCATGGCCCTGGCAGGCTGCAGTTGTGGCCTTTTGGAGACGCAGGTAGGGCCAACTGGACAGCCCTGGGGACGGGACTCAGGCCGCTTGGGAGGGAAGGGCTGTTAGCAGGAGGGCCAGGAACCGGGCAGACTGCACCCCGGGGGTGGGCAGGAGAATCAGTGACCAGGGGGCTGCACTGTCTGACCGGGGACGCGGCCGGTGGGGTGAGGGGTGTCACCTCCTCCTCCATGGGTCACAGGTCACTCGGAACCCCCTCAATGTCGCCAACAGGACTGCAACAGCCTCACACTTTACAAACCAGCAAGGGCTCGGGAGGTCTGCTGTGTAGGGACGTGACAGCCCCTGAATCCCTCAGCCACACCACCGGGGGCACCGTGCCGGAGGGGGGTGAGTGTTTGCATCAGTAGAGCCAGCAGCCCCCCCTCCCCCCCCGCTAGTTACTGCAGGGAGAGCTGACCCGGGGCCCCCCCAGCACATATGGTTGTGCTGACCCCGGGAGAGCTGGGGACAGGGACAAGTCCCTCTCTGGAACTAAGAGTAGGAGCGGGTTCCAGGTCTGGGCCCAGTTCACTTGCGGGGGGCCGAGCACTGGGGCCACAGACCGACGGGCTAAACCCCCCTGGATGGAGGACATCCAGTAGGCGGTGACCAGGGAGGGACGAGGGTTGACTCACCAATTGGAGAGATTGGTAAGAAAACGCTGAGAAGACCATCAGGGAGCCAGAGAGAAAATCCTGCAGAGAGAAAGGCTGTGGGGATTCGGGGGGGGGGGGTCCCCGTCCCGCGCGCGCCGCCCCCCAGCCCGTGGACACAGAGGCGCTGTCACCCACCCAGAGCGGCTCGGACACACTGCCCACGCGCCCGGCAGCAGGCCCCTCAGCCCGCAGGGCACAGAGCCGGGCCCACGGCCGTCACATCCCGGCATAAGACGTGTTCAGAATTTCCCACCTCCGACCAGAACAGAAGACTGTATCCTAAGCTCCAGACTGACGGGCATTTAGTGCTGGTAGTGCTCCCTCTACCCCCGACGGCCAGGGCGAGTTTGATTGTGCTGTCTCGGAAAACTAATGGGGCAGTTTCTCATCGTCGTATTTGACGCTTGTTTAATTATTCCCCAAAGCAGAAAACCCACACCTGATACCCACGTCCACCCACCCTCACCAGATTTATTTTGTAAACGTCCTTCTGCGTGCACACAGTGTCGCCCTGTTACAGATCCAGTCAAGAGAAACTGCCTGTTGATTTATGACTTTGTTCTGATAACGTTATAAAAATGGATAAATTAATTACATTAGTTCTCATCATTTTAATCCTGACTTGACGGCTTTTATTATCTTTCCTCTAAGACGGGGCCCTAATTTTTTTCCAGGGAAACTTATAATGGTCCCTGAGATGCTTATTAGCATCATGTTTGATTGAATTGAAAAAAAAAATCAGATGTTTATCTTCACAGAGAGTAACAATGATTTAGCCGACCGGTTTTATGGTGAGGACTGTGTTCGCCGAAGAGATTGTAGAGCAGACGATTTACATGTACTTGATAAACAAAACATGGCTCCAAGGTTTCGATGAAAATACACCCAAAGTACATGATAATTACAAAGGATTATCTCAAAAAAGATGGTCTCAGCAGAAGTGGAAGGCTCATTAAGAGACACTCGAGGATCCTGCGAAAATACTGCTCAGTAAGACGAAAAGTGAACGACTGTTTGCCTTTAACAAAACTGAAAATAAACTTGGTGATAAACCAGTGGGATTTCTGGCCTCTAACTCGAAAGGTTAGGAGGCTGGGACCCAGAGACAGTAACGGAGAGAGGTTCTCTTCCCGTGCACTTTGACGTGGGGGTTTTCTCGGCATTTACGTCTATGAAAGGCAGAGCAGGGACAAAACCGCGCTCCACTTTCCACGTTCACACAGAGACGGGAAATGATTGGGAAAGATTCCTGTGCGTCTCATTAATAAACATGGTTCCAATAAAATCATTTCTATTTAATAATTATCAGTAAAAATTCCATATATGTTCTCACTTTTGATCATGTACTACTCATGACTATAACTCGATACAGAGGACGTTTAAACACTGAAAACCTTATAGTCACAGGAAATAAAACAAACTTAAAGTTTTTAATTTCTAAGGCATAATCTTATTGTGGTTAATATGATAGAATGAACAATAAAAAACTTTCAGGTAGGGGCGCCTGGGTGGCGCAGTCGGTTAAGCGTCCGACTTCAGCCAGGTCACGATCTCGCGGTCCGTGAGTTCGAGCCCCGCGTCGGGCTCTGGGCTGATGGCTCAGAGCCTGGAGCCTGTTTCCGATTCTGTGTCTCCCTCTCTCTCTGCCCCTCCCCCGTTCATGCTCTGTCTCTCTCTGTCCCAAAAATAAATAAACGTTGAAAAAAAAAAATAAAAAAAAAAAAACAAAACTTTCAGGTATGAAACAAAAGGAAAAAGACACATAAAAAAGCAGACTCTTCATTACAGAGAACACGCTGCTGGTCGGCAGAGGGCAGGTGGGAGGGGAGGGGGTGGCGGAAACCGGGGGTGGGGATTTAGGAGGGCACCTGTTGTGATGAGAACCCAGGGATGTACGGAAGTGTCGGGGTACTCTGCTGTGCACCTGAAACTAATATTACACTGCCTGTTAACTAACGGGAATTAAAATTAAAAAAAAAAAAAAAAAAGAACTTCCAAGAATAAAACATGTGCATTAAGGTAAGATTTTGTGGGAGAACTGGACTGAAGGCGTGAATCCATGGGTAAAAGGAAAACACAACTTCGAACAGCTGGGGGGAAAAGGAGTTGTTTATAGCAGTGGATGAAGGGGTCTCATGTCATTTAGATTCAATTAGACACAACTTTATTATTTTTTTTAATGTTTTATTTCTGAGAGAGAGAGGGAGACAGAATGTGAGCTGGGGAGGGGCAGAGAGAGAGAGAGGGAGGCACAGAAACTGAATGAGGCTCCAGGCTCCGAGCTGTCAGCCCAGAGCCCGACGTGGGGCTCGAACACACGAACCGTGAGATCATGACCTGAGCCGAAGTCAGACGCTTAACCGACTGAGCCACTCAGGGGCCCCGACACAACTTTAAACACGTCAATTCTCTCCTTACAATTCTTACAGCATGTTGGAAATCATCACCTTTGCAATTATTAAATAGAGGGTTCAAAACTTTAGATATCAATCATCTAATGTGCTACGTCATAGTTTTCCAGAAAGTTGTTGAGAAGTACATGAGCCAGAACGGGTGAAGACCCCTGTCCTACACCATCAGGGCTTGGCGACCTTGGGGATCAAGCAGTCCACCCCTCCACACCACCAGGACACCGCCACAGACGAGGAAACAGCCCAGAGAGAGAGAGGGAGGGAGAGAGCCTCTCTCACCTACCCGCCGACCCCTTTACTCCTGCCGCAGGCACACGGTGAGCCAAGGCCACCGTGGGCGGAAGCTCCAGGCTGATTCCCCGTGTAGCGCTCGTCCCAACACTGTCAACAGCAGCGGGTGCTGAGTGGCCAGCATCTACAGTGGACGCCTCCCTCGCCAAGCTTCAGTGCCCCCGTCTCTCTGGGTTTCCTTGGCATGCTGTGCCTCTCCCTCTCCAACGAGTCACAGAGGGTTGACAGCCTTCTGCTGTTGCTAACTTATCAGAATCACGGAAGCCGCTGGAACCTGGGCAGACGTCAGGGACGGGGTGGGGGGGAGGAGGAGGACTCACGGGCGGGGCGCTGGGGCAGAAAGGAAGGCGCCAATCACACCTGCTCCAGGCCGGCCTCGGCCGAGCTACATGACAGCTGTGGCCAGGTGTGTGGCCGGAGGGTTCCGGAGTCTCCCTCGTTACCCAGGCTCTGTCACACGCGGTATCAGGTCTCTGGGTTCAGGAACAGACTCAGAACCACGGCAGTGACATCACACCGGCATCAAAAGGTACAGCGGGGCAGACAGAAGATTTCCACCCGGAATAATGAAAGATTCACAGCTTCAAACCTGCAAAGGGGCGTAAGTCACATGCACTGAGAGCCAGGCTGCGATGTTGCAGCCACGGTGAAACTTGATTTTGCAATCTCAGGTATGAAAGCAATTGGATGTCATCACCACAGAGCGTGTTGCCTGCGGGTAATAACACCCGTAGCTTGACATTTTAAGGCTTGTGTCGTAAACCAAAAAAGGAAATGAAAACACTTGGAATTTGTAAGTCAAAAACAACGTTAACAGAACCCGCATTGGTTCCTAAGCCATTTAATTCAAGTTAAGCTGAGCATGGTATTTTGGAATAGTATTTTGCTATTATTTTATTTAAAACATCTATATTCACCAGAAGGGGGTATAAAGAATAAAACAAAAATGACACCACTCTAAATAATTTTGCTGACATTTTAGGAGCAAATTTTAAATATAGAGAATGCAAACACAAGCCATAGATGGGATGGAAAGATTTGCAGATCACTCTCTGACAAAGGATTTCTACCCAGAATATATACAGAATTGTCAGAACTTAACAATAAGAAACCTCAAAAAAGTCTGTCTGGAGCTCAGTTAATCCTAATGTACTAATGGCATCTTCCTAAGTTTTGACAAATACACCACCATGATGAAATATGGTAACAATAAAAGAAACTGGGTGAGACAGACAAGGCAGTGCTCTCTTCCATTTCTGCACCTTTTCTAAATCTGAAGTTTGAGAAAACTCAAAAGGAAGGAAGGGAGGGAGGGAGGGAGAGAGAGAGAGAGAGAGAGAAAGAGAGACAGGGAGGGAGGGAGGGAGAGAAAGAAAGAAAGAAAGAAAGAAAGAAAGAAAGAAAGAAGAAAGAAAGAAAGAAAGAAAGAAAAGAAGAAGGAAGGAAGAAAAGGAAGGGAGGGAAGAAGGAAGAAAAGGGAAAAGGAGGAAGGGAAGGAGGGGAGGGAGGGAGGAAGGAAGGAAGAAAAGTGAGGGAGGGGGGAGAAAGAAAGGAAGGAGTGGGAGGAAGGAAGGAAAGAAGGGAGGGAGGGAGGGAGGGAGGGAGGAAGGAAGGAAGGAAGGAAGGAAGGAAGGAAGGAAGGTAGGAAGGAAGGGAGGGAGGAAGGAAGAAAGAAAATACCTGGAATAAAAGGTATCTGCAAGAGCCCCACAGGTAACATCACACTTAGAGGTGAAGGGCTGAGTGCTTTCCCCTGAAGATCGGGAGCAAGACAAGACTCGACATTGTACTGGAGGCTGTAGCCAGTGCAATTAAGCAAGAAAAGAAATAAAAGGCATCCGTATTGGAAAGGAAGAAGTAAGACTATTTCTATTTGCGTATGAAATAATGCTATATATAAGGAATCCTCCAAATCAAAAAACTTACTGGAACCAGTAAATGGGTTCAGCAAAGTTGCAGGATATAATAGCAACGTACAAAGATCAACTGTATTTCTGTATACTTGCAATGAGTGATTCAAAAATGAAGTTAAGGAAACAACTCTTGGGGCGCCTGGGTGGCTCAGTCAGTTAAGCGTCTGACTTCAGCTCAGGTCATGATCTCATGGCTCATGAGTTCGAGCCCCGTGTCGAGAGGGATTGTTTTGTGTTTGGTTTTGAAAATAAAATCCTACGGCAAATCTTGGAATTTTGGAAAGTGAAAGGGACCAAAGTCATCATATGGGAACTGACCTATCTCTGCACTTGACAGCTACAGAACTCAGCAATTTGCTCAAGGACACACAACCAACCACTGCCTTCAGGGAGAGGGGGAGTCAGGTTTCCTGACTCCTGACCCTGGTTCTATCCAAGCCATGAGTCTGCCCCTCTAAATGATGTCCCCTCCCTGGACGTGTGAAGACAATGACAAACCAAGTCAATAGATCAGTGACTGACAACACACACAGACACACACACACAGACACACAGAGACACACACACAGACACACACACACAGACATAGACAGACACAGACAGACACAGACACACAGACCCTTGATTGTCCTCCTTCCACTAGCCTGGGAATTTATGAGAAAGCCCCTCTTCTTATTTAAAACATGCACAAATCTGGGAAGAAGTTTTCAGAAGAACGCTAATGGTCTGATGGAGAAAAGAAAATTGATCCTTTATTCAAAATGTAACTCAATGTTCCATTTGAATTAATGCCGGCTTTATGTAGCAGCTGCCTAAGATTTGATTTTTCCATTAATCATAAAGATCATCTGAACGACGGGCTTGCGCTACCGTTTCTGGTTCCTTCTCTCCTCCCTCTTCCAAGAACTGGGAGCTGTGCCAGAGGACAGGGCCCGCGTCCCCACACAGGTGTTCGGACTTCGATGCCATGAACTTTATTCTCAGGCTGACGGCGGAGAGCGTGACAGACATCGGCCCTGCCTCCCTGCTTCTTCCTTAACACAAAGTGTGTAACCTCGTTCTCCCGGGAAAGACTAAAGCCGTGCAGAGCACATGGTGTGGACTACAAACACTGCTCTCCGATCCCGCCCTCCGCACCCCCTAGACGTAACAGCCATTCACAGGCTGGCGGTTGTCCTGTCTGCGGTCTTTTCTGCTCCTCGTGTCCCCACACGCAGACGTTAATATGGACTCATTTTTATTTGAATGGAACGCTCCTCTACACATCGTCCCCACTTTGTAATAACATGCCTGAGATCGCACTGACATCGGCCTGTACTGACGGACAGGTTGTTCCCTGGGCATACGGACAGACTCCCAGTACTTTACGTGATTAGCTCACTCAATCGCACAGTAACTGTAAGATAAATCAAATCATTCTGCTGAATTTAGAGACGAGGAAATTGAAGAGCTTGTTTTCCCAAAGACACACGGTTAAGTGATGGAGAGGTGATCCAGTCCCGGGCAGTCTGGCGTCAGAAGGCCACGCTTTTAACCGCGAGGCGACGTGACCTCTTCATGACGCACATGCTCAATACTGCATTTAAATAGTTCCTTTTACAGAATCTTTAAATTGCGCCTCATTTCTCACCATTATAAACAATGCTGTAATCACATCCTCATACGTGTAATCAAGTCTATCAATCTCTCCTTTTACAGCTTCTGAATTTGCATCTTGTGTGGGAAGCGTCTTCACCCCTAAGTTATAAATAATCCTTCCTTTTCTTCTACAACTTTTATGGTTTGACTTCATTCATTTAGCACTCCAGTCCCTCTGGAATTTATTTTGATGTATGGTGTAAGTTAGAGGTTTAATGTGATTATTTTTCATGAGGATAGCCAATTGTCCCAATATCATTTTTGAATAGTCTTTTTGGGGGGGGGGAGGTGAGGAAATATTTCCCAAGAAAATCTTTGAAGACTTAAAAAGACACTCTACATCAGACATTAAGATCCACCCATGCTTAATCAACTGTTGAGAAGTATAATCCTAAAATGGCTCCTTACAGGAAAAGTCCCATTTACGGACTGGGGAAAACAAGAAGGGAAGCTGAGGATTTCCCCATGTCAAAGGCACCGAGTGGATAATTTCTGAACTTAAGATGTGGGACTCAGTTCAGGTCTTGGTTCTGCCTCTTGGTACAACCAAGTTGGTTTTGAATAACTCCCCTAACATCTGTGCCTCTGTGCCCTCACCTGTACAAGAGGTGACACCTGTCTCAGCGAGAAGGTGCCGTGATTGGTACACCTGGCCCTCGTCAGGTGCAGCGTTCCCTGGGAGAGGTCTGAGTCCCACTTTATGTCGAGGGACTCAAGTGTCCCCCGAAGGCAGTCCTGCTCATACACCCAAGAGCCTTTCTACAATACAGTGACCACTGTTTGAGAACTGCTGTTGGCTTCTAGGGGACATTGTACGATGAGCTCAGCTGGACCTTGGTGTCCAGGGCAGATGTCCAGAGGTGGGAGGAAGCGTGACTGTGGATCTCCACGTGTGCACTGTGCCCTCCCCGGCCACCCCCGCCCGTCTCTCCAGCCTCTCCTTCTCTGTGTTGGTCAAGTCCTCAGTGAGCCTGGTCTTCACCACCGAGACCACCACCCCGGTCCACAGATCCCTCCAGCCGCTACCCACCCAACATCCTAAGCGGGGTGCAGCCTTACTGTCCTCACCCCCTGTCCCCCCTGGCATTTCTGCCTGCTGTACCCTGGCTGTCACCCCCGCCCCCAGACCTGCCTCCCGGGGGACACCCGTAGGCCCAATCCCATGGACACACCTCATCCTTTTCCAGCTTGGCTTCTTGGCGTCTGTAGACCCTTCTGACTACTTCCTCCCCCTTAAAATACCCTCTTAGTGGGGGTTGGGGGATGCTAGAACTTCCTGCTGATGCTCCGACCTCCCTACCCCTCCTTCCTAGTCTTCCCCAGAGCGCCTTGTCCTCTGTCCGTACCCTACATGCGGCATCTACGCAGTTCTGGGCTGTGCCCTCTTCCCTTTCCCCCACATGCCATTCCCTGAGACCTTCTACACTTCGTCAAGCCTGGTGACTTTCAAAGCCACAAATCTATCCCATATGTGCAACTTCCTAATAGTCCCCTTCGGGCACCCACCTTAGCACAACATAACCCAGTTAAAGTCCACCAACACCCCTCCCTGCTCAAACCATCCCTCTCTCCACCTTGTCCCTCTTCCCAAATCCTGTCCATTCTACCGCTAAACATCTCCCGAATCGGTCTACTCTCCAGCTCCACAGCTACCACCCCAATCAGGCCGCATCCCGTCACAACTGGATTTCTGGATTTTTCCTCCTAACTGGCACCCCCCTTCCCCTGTCCAGTCTGACCCTGCAGTCATTCCCAAATCTCAGATCTTATCTTATTATTCCCTGGGTGTAAGCCCATCAATAATTCCCGGGTGTGCTTAGAATAAACTTCAGAGTTTGTTACACGGCTCACGACCCCGCATGATCTCGATCCTGCAATCTCTCTCCAATACTACCACCCGTACCCCATTTCCCCCATGCACGTGCACGCACACACATGCACACACATGGACACTTCACTTATACTAAACATTTTCTATTTCCCCAAATACCTCTTTTCACTGTTCCCTCTGCCTGGAATATTCTCTATCCAGCCCCACCCCAACCTCAGCCACCTTCTATCCAACTCATGCTTCAGATTTCAGGATATAGCTCACCTCCTCCAGGAAGTCCTCCCTGAATCATCTGCTACGGGCACCTACGGTGACCTAGGCCATCTTTATGAGGATTGGGTCGGCCACAGTCAGTTACAGGCACTGGTCAGCGGTCTGTCTCCCTCACTGGTCTGTGAGCACGGGGACCAGGCATTTGCTGCTGTTTTCCATCACCTAGCACAATGCTGGATCAGAGTAGACACTGAACACACTGAAGGAAACCATCATATGTGACCCCAAAATATGCTTCTTTGACTTAAAAGTTATTCTGAGCCAAAGGCAATGAAGAAGCAGCAAACACATGGCAAGCTCCCTCTAGCCTCCTTTTCTGTCTGAGGGTAGGACATAAATTCTCCTCTTACTCAAGACACTCAGCTGCACCAGAGGCCTCTGCAAGCAGAATATTCTCAACAGTCCACAGCCCTCGTATGCCTGGGACCGCCTTCCTGCGTCCTGTCCCTTCTCTGCAGATGCAGATGCCACGTAAGCCAGAGTTCTACGACAGCATTTTGAGTTACCCTTCACTTGGGCTTCTCCCACGTGATGCAAACTGCATGAGTTAATCAGCTGTTGTTCTTCTGTTAATCTGTCTCTGTGTTAGGGTGTCCGGGCTGAAAGCCTGATACGGGCAGGGGTGAAGGTCTGTCTCCTCTTCGGCGTATTTCTGAATGAGTGAATGGGACCTGCTTTCTGGGTACTCGCTAGTTTATCAGGATATACTGCATCTACAACCATGGTCTTCTAACCAGATAGTTGGTTAAGATTAAAAGGAACGCATAATTAATATGGTATTTTTTATTTGAAAAAAAATCACCATCGGCATTTACCAAAATAAATTCTATTTTTAAATTATCACAGATGAGATGCCATTTATAGCAAAAATTGTCTTTTGGAAGAACATTCCTGGGCACTTGGACAGTCTTCCATCCCCTATGGCTCCATAGATGACCATTTCCAGCTTGACCCACCCACGATCCTGTCCATGTCCTCAGGAGACCTGGGACATTTTGCCCCAATGACTGGACCGGAGGCATCAGGACTGAACAGAAAAGTGGCCTCTTGAGGCCTTGACTCCTGTTTTTCCAGCTGCAGTGCTCGACATCACGTGTCCTTATATCCCAGCTCTTTGCTCTGACACACTCACAAGCAGAATCGCCTTTTCCTGACGTGATGCTCTGAACTGAAGCTAACCCCACATGCTATGTGGCATCCCTTCCCACATCCACCAAGACAACTGAGAACTTGCCGTAGCAGCGCTCAGTGCTTTCTCCCAGCGAGGAGCAGCCTACAGAGCTACTTTACAAAATCACCAGAAATGTGCAATTTTCCCTGTTCACCTTGTCGATCAAGCCCTTAAAGACATAACGCTGTGTGGAGAACACAGAGTTGTAGTCGTATAGATCTGAGTTTGTTCTGGACGGTTGACCTAACCTGTCTGGGATTCAGCTTTCGCTCTCATCTGAAAGAACCGACTTCATAAGGTTGCTAGAAGGATCACATGAGATCACATACATAAAACAGCTCACAATAAACACTGGTACCTTCCTCCTCTTCCCCCATATCCTGGAGATTCAATAAAGTCAGGCCCAAGGAAAGGCACCCATGCTCAAGCACAGATTAGCGAACAATGCTTCCTAATGGTCAAGGCTCCAAGCCACGCTCTAAACAAACTGAGGAAATCCCTTCTCCCAGCAACTAAATGACTGAGCAGAGAAACCATAGCGGGTCTGCGTGTCCATCAGAGGGAGGGCCCCTAGATGAGCTCAGAAATCCAGGTGGCGTTGGCCAAGACATGAAGGCCACAAAGTCATGGCGGCCTCATTCCAACGCAGAGTATGGAGAGCACTTTGTGTTGAGCCACAAGTAGGGTGGCCATCCTAGGTCTCCTGAGACCCTCCTGTTTTCATCCGAAAAGTTCCATGTCTTGGTCACTGTGCCCAAGACAGTGAGACCCCTGGTTGGTGAGCATCCAACAGTTTCTCGTTGTAGGAAAGTGGGGGCCCCACCTGGGACCCCAGGGCTCTCTGACCTCCCCTCTGGCACCTCACCCTAGCCAGGTTTAGGGCTCTGTGACTCGCACGTGTGGTTGCACACATGTGAGTCACCTAGGCATCACCCCCAGAGCCTGTGACTTACTTCTTGTGACATGGGACCTGGGCAGGTACTTTCAAAGCACCTCAGGTGATTTTAAAGCAGAGCCAGGGTTGAGGACAGCTGGGTACATTCTTTGCAAAAGTATTTTTTCCACGCGCATCCTTCAGAAACTTTAAAATGGCCTTTGAATATTAAAAGGGAGATTTAAGAATATAAAACAACCTCTTTTCACATGTGTAAGCAAAACTAGAATGTGCTTAGGAATGGAAAACGCTAACACTCACAGTGAGACTGCCCAGCGGCTGAGTTAAGAATGAATACACTAAAAAGGGCTTTTGAGGAAAGCTTTGTCTCCAACAAAGATCCTAGGGTTGTATATCTGGATTATTATGTCCCTTCAAAGTCGTTACTATATGAAGACAAGCCATAAAACCTGTTTTAATGATGCTGCCGTTATGGAAACATAAATTTGTTAGAGAGAAATTGCCCTTGGAGACTGAGGTAGGTTTATTAAAATGTCTTGGTCTTGAATGGTGAAGAAATTTTGGTCTTTGGATGCAGATGTAACCTCTGGAATCAATAAAATACAGGAACGTTGGGAACCAAGTCCAGTGAGTTGGTAGTCAGTCGGACAGGGAGCTCTCATCATGGGTGTGAGGGCCAGTGTTTCCCAGGGGCTCTTGCTACTAAAGACTATGGCCCTTGGTGACTAGTGCTCTAGCCGGCACAAGGCACAGGCTCAGTGGCTGGACGAAACGACATGCTGTGACAGCGATCCCAAGTGGCCTTGAAGGTCATTCTCAGAGAGGAGAGGAGAAGTGGCTGGAGAAATACTGGCCTCCCTGGAAGAATTTTCCGGGTGGGTACTGCTGGTGCCATATGTTTGTTACAAAGACCACTTCAGTTCTTCCCAAAGATGTTTGGATCATAGGGGAGTGGCCCATAGCAAAGTCATGGTAGCTCCAAGAGATGATGGTGGCCTCTTTGGAGCTTTCACTAAGGAACATTCTTCAGGGTGAACAACCCAAAATGTCGGCCTGACCCATCGCTGTGCAGGCTCAACACCATAACTGCTAGCACGTGGGGAACGGGGCTAGACTCCCATTAGCAGGGTGAGGAGAAGGATCTACAACACCAGCATTTGTTATGTTAGTTGTGTCACAAAGAGAAGTACAACAGTTGTAGGGTCCAGGGGCCTCTGGTAATTGTGACCCGCACACTTTCCCCCAAAAAAGCAGACCTGGCTGGGAAGGTAAGGGGCCATCAAGAAAATGGCAGGGTGAGCGGGAACTCAAGAAGAGAGGTCATGATAAACCAGTGGCCACTTGTCATGGTGGGGGAGCCCTTCAACAGGAACGCAACACTCGAATCCAGCGACCAGGATGCCTCCCCTGCGTCTCAGAGGAAACGGCCCAAGTTCAGCCCTGCAACTACCTTTCCGTTTGTACGTCCATCACTGTCCAACCTCTTTTTGGTCACATCCTTTACCTGCGTTAGTACATTCGGCCGTGTTACGTCACACCTCACGAACCTTAACGCACTTTGCCTCTTTGAGACGACTTTGCACCTTTGGGTCTGTTATGAACTAACCTTGTTTATTATGAATTTCACTCTTATTTCCCTGTTTCCCAAGTTTATGGAGGTCAGGAGACACACCTGGCCACGATATTCTGACAACACTGGAAGTGACTGGAAGTGTCTCACGTGAAAAAACAACGGTTTTGTAAAGACAAATCCATTCATTCATTCATGCGATGAATACTGATATTGCCAGGTACGTTTCTTAACGCTATTCCACGGTGAATAAAACACATCAAGTCCAAAACCTCACGGGGCTTACGTTCTAGTTGAAAAAAAGCAAACACAAGAAAAAATGAATAGTTACATAAAGTAATTTCTTTTTTTTTTCTTTTTTTTTTTCTTTTTTATTTTATTTTTGGGACAGACAGAGACAGAGCATGAACGGGGGAGGGGCAGAGAGAGAGGGAGACACAGAATCGGAAACAGGCTCCAGGCTCCGAGCCATCAGCCCAGAGCCCGACGCGGGGCTCGAACTCACGGACCGCGAGATCGTGACCTGGCTGAAGTCGGACACCCAACCGACTGCGCCACCCAGGCGCCCCAGTAATTTCATATGGTGATAAAAAGAAAGTAAGTGAAATTAGAAACTCCTACTAAAATGTTTGTTTGTGGGGCCCCTGGGGGGCTCAGTCGGTTGAGCATCTGGCTCTTGATTTCAGCTCGAGTCATGATCTCAGGGTCGTGGGATCGAGCCCTGCGTTGGGCTCCGCTCTGAGCCTGAAGCCTGCTTGGGATTCTCTCTCTCCCTCTAACCTGACGTGACATGACGTGACGTGACGTGACGTAACACAAAAACATAAAATAAAATAAAATAAAGTAAAATAAAATAAAATAAAATAATTAAAAAGAATAAAGTAAAAGGTAAAGTAAAATAAAATAAAAAAATAAAGTAAAAAGTAAAATAAAATAAAAATAAAAAATAAAGTAAAGTAAAAAGTAAAGTAAAATGAAATAAAATAAAAGTAAAGTAAAAAAGAAGTGTTCTCTAGTAAATAAGGGACCCAGAACGGCTGGAACTGTCGCTGTCCAGGGAGGAGGACGAAGGGAGGGGCCCGCTCACAAGGACACAGAGCGCCTGAGATCGGGGGTCCCGGGTCGGAGGGGGCTTGCGCGCCTCTCCCGCCCCACAAATCCGTGCCAGGGAGCTTCTCTCCCGCCGGGGCTGTTTCCACTTTTGACAGCTTCCTCAGGATCTCCGGCCGTACGTGACGCGTGGAGAAGGGGCCGGGGTGCCTTCCCTGTGCCCCCCTGAACTGCGGGTCTCGAAGCCACGCCCCAGGGGGTGACGGAAGTAACCTCTCACCGCGAGGCGCGGACAAACAGGCAGCGGCAGCCAGGGCGCAGGACGGACGGCCGTCGGGGCTCGTACCCCCACGGGGCGCCCCTGTGTCCGCGGGCGGAAGAGGCGTCTGCACACGTCACCCGGCTGAACCCACGCAGCCACACCCGAGGGACACGACGAGCAAGGAGCGGCCGCGTTGGGAAGACAAAGACCACATCCGTTAGGCCGGGAAAGGGCAAGTCAGAGAAAGGCCGAGCACGTCCCCTGTTAATACGGATGACACACGGCTACGCGGACGGCCCCGGGGACCCCGTCCCCACTTCCAGGCCCTCTGCAGCAGGAGACACGGCTCCCGAAAGAGCGCTGAGGCGCCCCTGCCGGGAAGGGGCCCCGCCCGGCGTGCCGGACGGACATCGAGGCTCCACGTGCCCTCGGCGGCCCCGGCCGGGCCCCCTGATGACACAGCCGCCCGGCGGTTCCCCGGAGGTCATCCCCACACGCAGCGCTGGCTGTGATTCTTCCAGCAGGAGTCGGTTCTCTTCAGTCCAGAGAGGAGACAGCAAAGGCCTGCAAAGGTCAGGTCAAGGTCACAGAAGCGCCAAACGTAGACTGGTGCCCTGGTCTGTGGACTTCAGGCCCCGTCCGACACGGCCCCGTGGCTCCGCCTCTGAAACCCACGAGTAGAGTCGACTGAGAGCCATGCCTTCCGTCTGCCCAGAACAGCCTCCTCCTGCCCGTCGACTACCTCCTGGCTCGTGCAGGACCCCCTGACGCGCGTCTGTCCTGCCGGGAACGCGCATCCTTGGTGTTCTGGCTCCTGTGTCTCGCTGGCACCGTGTATTGTGGTCAAGGGCGCAAGGGCATTTTAGTGGCCGTGCTCACCTCGTCATTTTTGTGCACTTCCTTATCCCTCTTATTAGTGATAATAATCAACACCCACTGGGGCACCTCCAGCGCCCAGCCGGTTGAGCGTCCGACTCCAGCTCAGGTCATGATCCCCGGTTCGTGGATTCACACCCCGCGTCGGGCTCTGTGCTGACGGCTCGGAGCCTGGCGCCCGCTTCGGATTCTGTGTCTCCCTCTCTCTCTCTGCTCCTCCCCCGCTCGTATGCACTCTCTCTCTCTCAAAAGTAAATAGACATTAAAAATTTTTTTTTTAAATAATCGACACCCCTTGTTGAGGGTTGACAAGGGGCAGACGCTCTGCTAAGCCCTGGACACGCATCGTTTCACGTAAGCCTCACGCCTGCCCTTGATGCTGCTGTTTGGATCCCTGTCTTGGCCATCGGGGAAACTGAGGCTCAGAAAGCCATCCAGCTGGTGCGTGCTGCCGTGGGGACGCACACCCAGGCCTCGCGACGGTGGAGTCTGCGCACGGAACCAGTGGATCCTGCCCGGTGGTGTTCTGCTGAGTGCTGCATAGACTGTGCTGATTCCCACGGTGTAAATGCTCCCATCCACGTCAGGGTCAGCCTGACAGAGCGACGTCACTGAAGCCGGAGCTTGGAAAAGCACAACATCCAGGAAGAGCCCGCCCCCCACGCCACCCCGCAAGACGCCGACGCGGCCCGGGACATGGAACCTTCTGACCCCGGGCTGACCACATAGCTGTCCCCCTCTCCCGTCTTGAAGTAGGAACCCGGACAAAGAGCCGAGCTGACACACGACGTCCCAAACACGCTTCCGTTTTCCCGCAGTGCCCTGACTGGTCCCTGGCCGCGGTCCAGGGCGCATTGTACAAATCACCCAGTCTGGAGCCGGGAGGGGCCGCCAAGGGCCTCCAGTGCCAGTTCCTGCTCTGGATAAACCCCTTGCCCCTCACGGCCAGTGTCGGTGTCGTGGTTTAGGGGTCCAAACGAGCACGACCCAGGGTGTGGATGTCTGCCTGGGTCAGCACAGGGCACAGACACCCAGAAAGAGCAAGTCAGAGAAGAAAGCGTGGAAATGAGGCCCAGTGGCCAGGAGCGTGGGCTCTGGCATCACAGACACCGGGCCAGGGTCGGGCCAGGGTTCCCAACCGCACCTGGCAGGGGTCGTGAGAGCTCGGGCGATTTACCTGGGCCTCCTACACCTCGTATCCTCGTCTACAAAATGAAGATACTGATAATATCATCCCTACAGAGTTATGAGAAATCCATACGTTAATGTATATAAAGCTCTTAGCACAGCGCCTGACATATAAAAATGCTCCATGGAGAATAGCTCTTGTTGGCGAGGACGCGGAGAAAGGGGGACCCTCGCGCACTGCACGTGGGAGTGCAAGCTGGTGCAGCCGCTCTGGAAAACGGTATGGAGGTTCCTCAAAAAACTAAAAATAGAACTTCCCTACGACCCAGCAGTCGCACTACTGGGCATTTATCCACGGGATACAGGTGTGCTGTTTCGAAGGGACACATGCACCCCGACTATCGACAATAGCCAAAGTACGGAAAGAGCCCAAGTGTCCACCGATGGATGAATGGATCAAGAAGATGTGGGATATATACAATAGAATATTACTCAGCAATCAAAAAGAATGAAATCCTGACATTTGCAACTACGCGAATGGAACTGGAGGGGATTATGCTAAGTGAAATTAGTCAGAGAAAGACAAGTATCACAGGACTTCGCTCATACGTGGACTTTAAGAAACAAATGAACAAAGAAAGAAAAGAGGCAAAGCAAACTACAGAGCACACACGGCTGGTCACGAGGGGGGTGTGGAGACATAGATGCTGGGGATGAAGGAGGGCCCTCGTGATGAAACAAAGAGCAGCTCTGTGCATGATGAGCTCCCGCTCTAGGAAATGCTGAGGCTCAGGTACCAAGGGTATGAGACACAGACACTGTGCGGTGAGAGCAGGACGGGTGTCGGGGCAGCAAAATCAACAGTAGGCGTTTTGGGCAAACACCCTGATCTGAGCTCTGTGTTCTAGAAGGAAGGCCCTGGGACGCTAGAAGAGTGTATTAGACCAGAGAGGAGGAGGTCCGCTAAACGCAAACGAGTGACGGCAAAGGCGTGCACCACGGGCGGACGGGGGCCTCCGGGGGGCGCATGAGCCCGGCGGTGCTAACGGTGAGGGCGGTCAGTAGGGAGCGGGATTCCAGTCTCTGGTGTGGCAGCCAGCGTGGTGGGGAGGCCGGTGGGGGGCACACAAAGGCGGAGGAGAAAAGAACCTGGTAGGTGGGGCGGGCGGGCGGGCGGGGATGTGGGCCCGGAATTCTGGAAGCCCCCGGTTCCTAGGTCCCGCGGCCGGCCTCCCGTGGCTTCCCCGCGGGAGTCAGGCTTTCACCAGAACTGATCTAAATCTCAACAGAGACCGAGTCCAGAAAAACTAGCAGAAGGATATAAGGGTCTTTGTGTGAGTAGCTAAGGAGGTGACCGCGGCAGCTTCTGGCAAGATAGAAAACGGCCGCGGAGAAATTAAAAGGCAGGAGCGTTCCAGACGCAGGCAGAACCCTCACGACGGCAGTCAACAGCGCAGGCAGGCGAAGGCATTCGGAGAGCGAGGTTCCATCCTGGGATGCGATTTTTCCCATAAAATAAACTAGTTTTCCATTACTGTGCATATGAGAAGATTGTGAAAATGGCCAGAACTGGAAAGATGGAGAAAACTGTAAAACCGCTTAACGTCTTAAGAGTTTTTCTTGCCTCCCGGGCTGTTTCTACGACGGGTACTGCCTCACTGTGGCGACAGTCCTCTCTGTGCGGTCGACTGTGTGCACACGTGAGACCTTCACGCCTACTTTTTCACGTGTAAACCGTGAAACTACGAGGAAAGCATTTTGTGACAATCATCAGGGTAATCCGTGCAACAGAAAAACCAGCCTTAACATGGGCCATTTCAATACAGAAGAACTTATCAAACGACAAGAGGTAAGCATCAAAAACACGATGGGTGAGGGGAAGCTGAGCGACAAATAGTTTGAGACAAGCATCCCTCCCCGTCCCTTACCCTCTCCCTTGTGCTAAGATTGCTGCTGGATTAAAATACGCTTTTAAATCCAATACAAAGACTAAAGCAAATATAACTGACTATTCATCCAACTTCTGGAGGGAAGGGACTATTTCTTTCCTAAACTGAGACTCGGTAGAATAAATCAAATGTAAGCTACAAACGATTAATACCCTCCCTCCTTTGAGAACTCAACCAGATCAAGAGGAAAATCACTCAGCCCTTCATGAAAAAAATGGCAACGAGTATCAACAGTCAAAAGAGAAATACGGCCACTGAACAAATGGAAAATGGTGGGACTCCAGGAATAATCAAAGAAATGTAAATTAAACATAACGTAACCCTATTTTTTTTTTTAGCCCATGAGATTAACAAGCTTTAAAGACTGTGCTCAGTAAGCCACCGGGAGAGGCTGGTTAGGCTGTGGTAAGAACCAGTCACAAAAAGGCAGTGGCTGAAAACACGGCTGATAAACTCTCTATGTAAACGGCCAGATGGGAAATACGTGAGGCTTTGTGACCCACAGGGTCTCTGTTACAACTATTCAACTCTGTCATTGCAGCAAAACAGCAGCCACAGATAACCCATGAACGAGCGGGCAAGCTGTGACCCAGGCAAACCTCATTTATTATTTTTTTTTTCAACGTTTATTTATTTTTGGGACAGAGAGAGACAGAGCATGAACGGGGGAGGGGCAGAGAGAGAGGGAGACACAGAATCGGAAGCAGGCTCCAGGCTCCGAGCCATCAGCCCAGAGCCCGACGCGGGGCTCGAACTCACGGAGCGTGAGATCGTGACCTGAGCCGAAGTCGGCCGCTCAACCGACTGCGCCACCCAGGCGCCCCAAGGCAAACCTCATTTAAAGAACGGGTAGCGAGCCAGGTTTGGACTGCAGGCCGTGGCTTACCAACCTCAGGCTCAAAACGGACTTATTTCTCCCTCCTGCTCCATGACTTTGCAGGTGGGCAGGGACACTCTGGTCCCTCCAGCCACTCGGGGGTCTGAGCCTATGGGGGGCTCCAAATTCACTTCTGCTTCCGTAATTACTTCAGCGGGGGATTCTAGAAAGTCACACGCAGGCTATTCAACGCCCCAACCCAGGAACGACGTACTCACTCCCGCTCACGGGCCAGAACTAGCTGTCGGGTCCAGGGGGCCAGGAAGGTCAGGTCTGCGCCCCACCGGAGCTGGTCACCCGTCGGCTGCGCTAACCATCGCCTCCCCTGGTGCTTGTGAGGACGCGGGGAGAGGCAGCCCAGACCCGCCGGGGGCGGTGGGGGGGGGGGGTTGCTGATGCATCCGAGGCATACAGGTTGCTGCGGTCTCTGTCGAATAGGACATTGGCGTCGAGTTCTCCCTCTGCAATGAAATGTAGATTTTCTCCCATTTAGAGTCGGGCCCCTCGTTTCCAAATGCTGAATAGGATGGCACTTTAAAAAGAATTCCAGATGGTTAAATTAGGAGACTGACAGTTAAGGGGGGGGGGGGAGAGCAGCCCAAGATTACTCACAGATCCCGAAGCCTTTTAATTTGGCTATGAATGAAAAATGCGTTTCTATTTAAGTGGAACTTAAGTGCAACTTGTCATACTTGGTTCTGAAACCACTGTTGGGCATTTTATGGGCCCCGGCTGTGTCTACAAAGGTTCTTCTGACAAATTCAAGTTCTCCACCCCAAGATAAAGGTATCACAAGCTTCCTGGGAGTGAAGAGGAAACACGGCGGAGGGTAAGACTGGGCCCTGGACGGAGCCGGAGACAGATACTGATGGGGGGTCCCATTCAGGGGATGGAGTTCCCGGGTTTCTTCTTCATGTTGAAGAGCTTCACGTTCTGAGCTTCATGTTGACACAAGGCCACATCTGAGGGAAACTATAACGCAAAACATCAAGGCCTGTGACTCAGACGCAGAAATAAAAAAAGATGAAGCACAGGTTCAGAGGAAACTTAGTATTTATTTAATGTTTTTCCTTATATAACAAGAAGGCTGGAGGTAGATGGTTTGGTGACACTGATCCAGCAGATTTAAGATCCGAGGGCTAAAAGTCTCAGATGTTCTTGGCCATTCCTCATGAACCCAAAATAACTGCCACAACCCCAGCCATCACATCTGCATTCCAGGCCCCCCCCCCAAAAAAAAAAAAAACAAAGCACAGCAGCTGAATCTGTTCCTCGGTGGACAGGAGAGATCTTCACAGAGAACAAAATGAAGGGTGGCCAATATGATTGATTGATGAACGACTCCACTGTCCGAGGAGGAAATTGCCTCTTCCTGTATGGCAGGACTAGCGATCACAGCCCGTTGTTTCCCGTCTTTTCCTAGGGTGAGGTTTTATTGCGTTTACGCCCTACGGCAGGTACCATGTGCTCCCTGGAAGCAGTGACACAGACAGAGGCCGGGGCAGTGAAGGGCACGTCTGGAGGTCATGAGACCCAGTTCTGGTGAGCAGGTCAAGGGCGTCATCAGGAACAGAGCTTTGTCGGCCGGTCTGCTGTGCTGCTCTCTCAGGCGGGCCCCTCACCCCAGGTACAGGGGATTAACATACGGCCTTGGGAGAGACGTTCTCTCGCCCCCGCGGGGTTCCCAGGTGGGAAGATGGGGGGCCGAGGCCAGAAAGGAGGTGGCGGGGGGACAGGGGCTGGCCGTTTAATGGGGACCGAGCTTCAGGCTCGCAGGATGAAGCGGTCAGGAGACGAGGCTCGACAGTGAGGGCATGTTCCCGTTAAGTGAGATGTGAACGTACCTGATTCTTTTCACAGAACTGAGTGGGGTCCTGTCGTGGACAGCTGGGAGGGTCCTGAGTCCAGAAGGAACGAGGGGGAAGGGGAGGAGGAGGCCTGCCGTAGAGACGGCAGGCGGGAAGATGACGGGGCACCGAGGCCCCCGCTGTGGCTGCCTGGGCGGGCCCTCCCAGAGGCCGGCCCTGTGACACGAGGGATCGCGGAGCAGAGAGGGTCTCCGGCCGTGGGGGGCGGTGGGGGGGGCCTTCCCGAGGCCAAATAATATAAATACTGCCGAGTGTCCATCCGCTTCTGTGATCCGCTTTCCCCCAGCTGACCCCGTGAACCCACACGAGAGGCCCCTGGCCGCCGTGGGTCCCGGAGGTGAAGCGTGGGGACCGGGCACCGACCGCGACTCGACCTTGCGAGGCTGTCACGGACACGGGCTCCGTGGGCACGGACCCCATGGGGTAACGGCGGAGGCAGCCCCGGGGCCACCTCCTCATCCCCCGGACCGGTGCCCCTCGCGTCCCGAGACACAACAGGGGTTCTGCCTTGCTCCCTGTGGTTGTGGCAAACTCGCCTGTCCCCTCCTGCTGGTACTGGGGAGCCCTGCCCTGCGGCTTGACCCCCACGGCCACCACGAGGCCGACCTGCCACCGGGCAGGCCCGCCCGAGCCCCTCTGCAAGTGGTGGCCTGCCGAATACTCACAAGGACCCAGTAAGGGCTGGCCTGGTGTGACAGTGGCACCCGGACAGGCTAAGTGTGGGATCGAGCCCCGAGGCGGGGGGGGGGGGGGGGGGGGGGGCGTCGCAGCCGGGGCGGGTTCCTGTGTCCTTCCGCGCCAG
This sequence comes from Lynx canadensis, assembly GCF_007474595.2. NCBI lineage: Eukaryota > Metazoa > Chordata > Mammalia > Carnivora > Felidae > Lynx > Lynx canadensis. The sequence continues at coordinate 1,101,594 of NC_044308.2, forward strand.
GCGGCCGGAGCCCCACCTGCAGAACCCCGCCAGGGGGACCACAGCGGAAGGCCCCCGCTCTCTGCCCCTGTCACTGTCTGACACTACCTGTGCAGACACGCTCGTCACCCTTCTGCTCCCTGACGACTACCCTTTGCCTCGATGTCCTCATTCCTGCTGTCACCCTCTGAGTCCCCCACTCATGGTCCACGGGGACCGGCAGCTCCAGACGTCACCTGGAGCTGGTGACAAACACAGGACGTGGGGCCCAGACGCACGGAGTCGGGATCTGTGCGTTAGCAGGACCCCCGGTGCCGCTGCATCGTCCCTGCGAACCGGCTTCCCCACCGCCTGTGTCTACGGCCTCCTGTCCCCACCACCCGGTGAGACGGAGAGGTTAAGCCGGCTCAGACCAAACAGAGCGGTGCGGGGATGCGAGCGGGTGCTTCCGTCCACAGTCCTGGGCCGGTAGCCTCACCGGGGAAGATCGGAGGTAGGTCACTCTACCAAGCGGACGAACCCGCCAAGGTCAGCAGCTACACGACACGGCCGGGAACCACACGGGGTGTGCTTAGCTACATGAGCCGTGCAGTGCAGACCAGAGAGACAGGGGACAACACCACCCACCCGTTAGACTGGCTACAATTCAGAAACTGACCACAGCAAGTGTTGGTGAGGGTGTAGAGGAAACGAACTCCCCTAACCTGCAGGGGCGGGGGTGGCGGGAGGGGGTGCAAACTGACACAAGCACCGTGAGGGACCTCCACTCCCAGCTGCGCACCCAGGGTGAACACAGACCTGTGTCTCCGCAAACATCTGCATCCGCGGGCGCCGGGGGGGACTCGGTCAGTTAAGCGACGGAGTCTTGACTTCCGCTCAGGTCGTGATCTCACGGTTCGTGAGTTCGAGCCCCACGTCGTGCTCTGTGCTGACGGCTGGGAGCCCGCTTGGGGTTCTCTCTCTTCCTCTCTCTCTGCCCCTCCCTGGCTCGAGCATGCTGTCTCTCTCTCTCTCTCTCTCTCTCTCCCTCTCTATCAAAATAAATAAAGTCAAACAATAACCTGCACCCACATGTTCTTACCGTCTTCGCCTGTAACAGTCCAAAGCTAGAAACAGCCCAATGTCCACAGCAGGTGAGTAAACAAATCTGGCCTATGTGAATGGGGGAGGGTGCCTGGCAAGGACACAGAGTGGGCTAGAGATTCACATGGGGACGGGTGATTCCTGCAGACGGTGGTCTGTGTGAACGAGGCCCCCCGAAGAGGGGCACGCTACGACCTCCTTCAGAAAATACTCTCGGCCGTGCGAACCACGAGTGACGGAAGGCAGGGCAGGGGAGGGAGGCCCTGGGGAGCCGGTGGCACGAGACACGTGGGCCCCAAATGCATCGAGTTGTGCACTTGCAGTCCACCCAGGCCGGGACGCTCGGTCACTCCCACCCCCACAGCGAACAAAAGCCGCCCAGCGCAAACACGCGGCACCCCAGTGCGTAACTCACGCGTTCCCTTTTCCCTCCCCCCGCGGCGGCTGACCGCAGGTGGCCGTGAAGCCCCCGCCGGCCTCCGTTCCTGGATGACGCGCGGGGAAGATGTGGAGCCTCCGGGGGGGACGAGCACCCCGCGCGAGCCCTGCGGCCGCAAGCAGCTGAGATCTAGGGCCCACTTATCTCCGCAGCGAACCCGGACCCCCCGACCGGTGACGTCGCCCAAACCCAGCATGCTGTCCGAGGTGTCACGGAGACAGGCCGCTGACCGTCCACAGTGCGCTCCGTGACACAGGGTGGAGCCCTGCGGTGTGAAGGTCCGTCCACGGCGTCCACGGAGCAGACACGGGGCCGCCCTGTGCTCAAGTGACGAGTGACAGATAATCACAAGGCTCCCTCACGACGGACGCTGCAAAGACCCCGTCGAACCCATCACGACGTCCGTGGTGACGAGGAGAGCGGGAACGTTAGCGGGAGGTGGGGGTTCCCCGCGCGCCGCAGCCACTCCTGCCTGACACCGTCACAGCCACGGGGTCCTCTCCGTTCTCAGAGTGGTCACAGACCCTCTGAGGTCACACGCACACCCCTCGATGGCACCATCCTGCCTTCCAGATGCTTCAGACCAGACTTTCTCCGCTAACACGGGGGTTCCCGGGAACAAGCATCAAGGTGGGTGGCTCGAGAGAAGCGGGGCCGAGGCAGTGCTTCCGACGGACGGACGTCCCCGACAGGAGACCAGCCTGGGGAGGAGGGAAGCTTGGTTTGAAAGGGCACTTCAGGAAGGAACCAGATGCTGTCATCACTCAACAAGGGAGGCCAGAACGCGGGTCCAGGCCAGGGCCTAGCTCAGGAGGAGTCAGAGGGACCACTGGGCCACCGCCCCGTCCCCGAGCCCTCGGAGGCAGGAGCCTCAACGTCCCCTCCAGAGCAGGCAGCAGTCACCGGACACGGTGATGGGACGAGAAGGTGCTGTTGGCACACAGCATCCCACCCGCAGCCCATCAGCAGACCCCCAGCTCCTCCCACAATCGGCCCTTGGGGCAGGCTGCGTCTAGGACGTTTCTGTGCTCGAGTGTTCGTCTGTAAACTTTAAAACATGGTCATTCTTGGGGCGCCTGGGTGGCTTCGTCGCGTTAAGTGACCGACTCCTGATTTGGGCTCAGGCCACGGTCTCGTGAGTTCGTGAGTTCGAGCCCTGCATCGGGCTCTGTGCTGACAACAGGGTCTCCTTGGGATTCTACCAATAAATAAATAAACTAACTGTAAATGTTTTTTACTCTCAAGGTAGTTAGCATACAGTGTCGTCCTGGCTTCAAGAGCAGAATCGGTGACTCATCACTTCCATGTAACATCCAGTGCTCATCCCAACAGGTACCCTCCTCAGTGCCCATCACCTGACTAGCCCATCCCCCTTCCCAGCACCCCTTCAGTAACCCTCAGTTTGTTCTCCGTATTTATGAGTCTCTTCTGTTTTGTCCCCCTCCCTGTTTTTATTTTTGTTTCCCTTCCCTTATGTTCATCTTTTTTGTCTCTCAAAGTCCTCATATGAGTGAAGTCGTATGATTTTTGTCTTTCTCTAATTTCGCTTAGCACAATACCCTCCAGTTCCATCCACGTAGTTGCAAATGGAAAGATTTCATTCTTTTTGATTGCCGAGTAATACTCCATTGTATATACATACCACCTCTTCTTTATCCATTCATCCACAGATGGACATTTGGGCTCTTTCCATACTTTGGCTATTGTCGGTAGTGCTGCTATAAACACGGGGGTGCGTGTGTCCCTTCAAAACAGCACACCTGTATCCCTTGGATAAATGCCTAGTAGTGCCATTGCTGGGTCATAGGGTACTTATATTTTTAGTTTTTTTGAGGAACCTCCATACTGTTTTCCAGAGTGGCTGCACCAGCTTGCATTCCCACCAACAATGCAAAAGAGATCCTCTTTCTCTACGTCCTTGCCAACATCTTTGGTTGACTGAGTTGTTAATGTTCGCCATTCTGACAGGGTTGTGAGGCGGTATCTCGTTGTGGTTTTGACTTGTATTTCCCTGATGATGAGTGAAGTTGAGCATTTTTTCATGGGTCGGTTGGCCATCTGGATGTCTTCCTTGGAGAAGTGTCTATTCATGTCTTTCGCCCATTTCTTCACTGGATTATTTGGTTTTTTTAGATGTTGAGTTTGATAAGTTCTTTATCGGTGTTGGATACTAACCCTTTATCTGATATGTCGTTTGCAAATATCTTTTCTCGTTCCATTGAAAAAAATAAAATAAAACATGATCATTCTTGCAAGCAAGCTTCATCTGTCCTTCACTGTGACAATGACGGCAAGGACGGCCCAGACATCCTCATGGCTGGGCGGCCGCAGACAGCTCACACATACACCTCGGCCCCACCCGTAGGACTGGAGCGTGCCTTGGCCTGCTTGGGGCCACGGCGGTTCTGGGCAGCAGTGATGTGCTGTGAGGAGGGCCGCAGCCCTGAGACGGGGGAGCCCTGCTGTGGGGGCTGTGGAAACAGGAGCCCTTAGGTAGGTCTCATTCATACGGAGGAGGCCGCGGGTCCCACTGTGTTCAAGGTGACGAGCTGTTGGTGTCAGTTCCCCAGGGCTGTGCTGCCCTCGGTCCCTCCCGGGACATCCCACAGGTGAGTCGGCTCACACCTGCTGGAATTCACATCTTCCCCCAGGTCTCCCCAGGGCTCAGCCTCTGGGAGCCTCCGGCGGCTGGGCCACAGAGGGAAGTCACAACACGCTCCCCTGCAGGCTCCCTGCACTTCTGCCCCTGACCCGGACACAGCACGTGGACCACAGCTGCTGCTGGCCGCTCATGGCCCGAGGACCGCGGCCCCGAGTCTCCATCTGAGCTCAGGGTGAAGGAGGTGAGGACACAGCACCCGCGTCCTCCCGGGAGGGAGGACAAGGCCGGGCCACGGGGCCACGGTGACCCCGCGCTGCCCGGGGCTTACCTCCGCACCCTGGGTCTGCGCTGCCCTATTTTAAGACAAAGCTCTAATGAGGCTTCACTCTGCCTTGGTCTCCAGACCGCACAATTCCCAGGCTCTCAGATAAGAGAGTCGGGAAAATGTTTGGACAATGAAAGCAGCGAGATCATTAAGGGGAACAAATTCTGCAGAAGAAGGCGGCCTTCCCTGGAGACGCACAATTCCTGCTGCGTCCCGACAGCCTGCCTTCCTTCGCCTGACGGCGGCAACGCCTTACCCAAAAACAAAGCAGGAGCAGGGGAAACTTGACCTCAAATCGATTCCAGATCTGGGTAGGGGAGGGGAGAGCAAGGGCAGAAAGCCCAAAGCCACTGGGGGCGCCTGGGTGGCTCAGCTGGGTAAGCGTCCCACTCTTGATTTCGGCTCAGGTCATGATCTCGGGGTTCGTGGGTTCGAGCACCGGGCTGGGCTGACAGTGTGCTGACAGTGTGGAGCCTGCTTGGGATTCTCTCTCCTCTTTCTGCCCCTCCCCTGCTCGCCGTCTCCCTCTCAAAATAAATACACTTAAAAAGAAAGAAACCCGACAGCCCTTAAAAAGCACAATAGAGGGGCGCCTGGGTGGCTCAGTGGGTTAAGCGTCCGACTTCGGCTCAGGTCATGATCTCACAGTCCGTGAGTTCGAGCCCCGCGTCGGGCTCTGTGCTGACAGTTCAGAGCCTGGAGCCTGCTTCAGATTCTGTGCGTCCATCTCTCTCTCTACCCTCCTCCGCTCATGCTCTCTCTCTCTCTGTCTCAAAAATAAACATTAAAAAAAAAGCACAATAGACAGAGAATACAGTCACAGTGTGCCAATACCATAAGGACAGTCCTGCGACTGGATTCTGTGTGCACACAGACAACAGCTCGGACAAAACGTCAACAACCAAGAACAGCTGATTCGTTATATGGTTGGAGCATGGCTTAACTTTTTTTCAGTCTGGTTTCCATCAACGTTGCTCGCACCACAAATAATTTCTAAAATGCCACTAAGGTGCCTTGGTGACAAGGGGACGCCAATTATGAATTCCTGCACCTCCGGAACGAGGCTGAGCCAGGGGCGCCGAGCCCCAGCCTGCGGAACGGAGCCTTGCACTCGATTTGTTTATTTTGCCTGGAAAAAAAGGAAGGTTGGATTTAAAGAGACAAGACATTTTTAAGTGAGCATCACATACCTATGTTGTATTCCAAGGGCACAGCCCGTTTATACAGGATTTGCTCACGTGGCCTCTGAGCTGCACGTACTCACTGCTGGGCGGCTTTCAGACGCTGACCGATGGCCTCGATGTCCCTAGTGTCACCATCATCACTGCCCTGGGCTGACCTGTGCCCCTGCAGGGCCCTCCCACACGCCCCACTCTGCTACCCAGACAGCCACGCAACAGTGACTGTCACCGGTGCCCCAGCAAAGCGGGCTTGACCGCTGCTCCCCAGGCCCAGTGTCCTGTGTCCCGAGGGGAGGGGCCGGGAGTCCTCACCACTCCCCCGTGCGTAGACCAGTCCCAGTCAGTCCTGGCGCTCCGTGCTCTTACCGACGAATGCGCCTTGACGTGTGAATTAGAACAGCATGGGTATCGCAGCTGTTCAGAGGTTACTGCACATGTGACGTCTGGAGCTCCGAGCTGGAGGGAGGAGAGTGGAGCCCGCGGGGTTTCGGGAAGAATACGTGTGCCCCTCGTCACGCTCGAATTCCGTCTGCGTTGGGCCCTGCTTGGGGTCTAGATCTCATCTCTGGCCTCCCTCTGGGCGGGGCAGAGGGACCCAGGTGACAGTGAAAGCAGGTGGGCAAGACACGGCCCTAGAGACGCTCTGACCCCGTTGTCCCCAGCCGTCCGCACGACCGTCCTGCCCACTCACACGCATGCTCCCAGCACCTCAAGTTCCAACGGCAAGAGACGTGAGACAGGCTGTCTCGCAACACTGACGAGGAAGTGAGATTCTCGGAGGAAAAGGAACTTGCCAAGTAGTATTCGGACGGGCAGAAGCCCATCAGCTCGTATCCAGCCAGAAATCCAAATTCTCGGCAAACTTCTCCCCCGGAGTCACCTCCCCACCACTGCCCCAAGCAGAATCGGTCATCCTTGTTCATCGCCACCCTTACACGCTGCGCCCACCTTTACTGCAAACAGTCCCTATGACGTGGCACGGACACTGGTCCCCAGTAGAATGCACCCTTTTCTGCTGACGTGTAACTGACACATGACACCATGTTAGTTTCAGGCGTACAACCTAACCATCCGGTATTTTGTATATACTGTGGAACGATCACCACGGTGTTTGGTCAACACCCATCACCATACGTAGCCACGGAACTTGTTCCCTGCGATGAGAACTTTGTTAAGATCCACTCTCTCAGCAACTTTCAAACACGCAATATAGTATTGTTAACTACGGTCACCATGCTGTATGCTACGTCCCGGGACTTAGTTATCTCATAACTACAAGCTTGTACCTTCTGACCACCTTCACCCATTTCGCCCGTGCCCGCCCCCTGCCTCTGGCCACCACCGGTCTGTTCTCCGTATCTGTGAGCTTGTATCTACGGTTTGTTTGTTTGTTTGTTTGCTTGTTTTAAATTCCACATTTAGGGTCGGCTTTAGCTCAAGCGGTTACTTCGCATGTGGTTCCTAAATTCCACATCGATTCCACTCATATTTGGGTTTGGTTTTTTTGTTTTTGTGTGGCGTTGTTTTTAGATTCCACCCATGAGTGAGATCATATGGCATCTGTCTCACATCGTCTTCATCCATTCAGCTGTCAGTGGGTGTTCAGTTTCTTTCCATGTCTTGTGTATCGTAAATAATGCTTCTGTGAACATTGGGGGGGGCGGATATCTTTTTGAGTTACTATTTTTGCCTTCTTCAGATAAGCACACAACAGGGCAATTGCTGGGTCGTAGGGTAGTCCTATTTCACTTTCTGAGGAGCCTCCACACTGTCTTCCAGAGCGGCTGCACCAGTGTGCATGCCCAGCAACAGTGCAAGAGGGTTCCCTTCTCTCCACATTCTTGCCAACACTTGTTTCTTGTGTTTTTGATTCTAGCCGTTCTGACAAATGGGAGGTGATAACTCTTTGTACTTCTGACGTGTATTTCTCTGACGATGAGTGGTGTTGGGCGTCTTCTCACGTGCCGGTTGGCATCTGGATGTCTGCTTTGGAGAAGTGTCTGTTCCAGGCCTCCGTCCATTTTTTTAGTTGGATTGTTTGGGGTTTCGTTTTGCTATCGAGTTGTATGAGCTCTTTATGTATTTTGTAGACTAACCCCTTATCAGATACGTGATTTGCAAATATCTTCTCTCATTCCATAAACTGCCTTTTCATTTTGTTGATGCAGAAGCTGCTTGGTTTGAGGTGGTCCCACTCAGTTATCTTTACTTTTGTTGTCAAATCAAGTCAAATCCTCACCAAGAACAATGTCAAGGAGCTCTGCCACTGATGTTCTCTCCTGAGAGTTTTACGGCTTCAGGTCTCACATTCAAGTCTTTGATCCATTTTTACTTTATTTTTGTGTAGGGTGCATGTATGGTGTTTTCTTTCCTTGTGGCATCCTTGTCTGGTTTGGGGATAAAGACAAGGCTGGCCTGGGAAATTACTTTGGAAGAGTTTTCCCCCCTCTTCTATTTTTTGGAAGAGTCTGAGAAGAGTTGGTATTAACTCTTCTGGAGGTAGAGGGGAAAGTCCAAGAGGTCTGGAGCACGAGAAGGATTTGTGGCATCGCTGCAGCCTTTATAGACAAAGGGGCCACAAGTCGGGGGACAGGGGAAGCTTCTAGAAGCTGAGAACTCCAGCGAACAGTCAGCAGGCAAGCAGGACCTCAGTCATACAACCACTCAGGACTGAATTCTGCCAGCAACCCCAAGAGCCTGGGAGTGGACTTGCGTCCAGAACCTCCAGGTCAGAGCGCAGGCCGCAGGCACCGAGATTTCCGCCAGACGAGCGGCTGACCTTGCCTGGGCTTCAAACTATGAGCCCGTCAGATGACGAACGGGGAGGAAGCGTTGCTTCAAGCTGCTAAGTTCGTGCTGATTTGTTACCCAGCCAGGGAAGGCGAATGCAGGGGGCTCGTGGCTGGATTTTGCGGCTGGAGGCGGACAGGGAGGGGGTTTGCTCAGCAAATGATCAGAGCAAACCGATTTCAATTCTGATGTCAACCTACTCGGAAACAACTGGATTCCAGGCAGTTAGCAGAAGGGACTTGGGGACATTTGATCCTGGGGGGACAGGAATCCAACCTCAGCTGGCGTGGCTATCAGGTATATGTGCTGTCGTGAGGCCAAGTTCAGGGTAAAGTAAATGTGTTGTTGAGCAGGGACACCCGCGAGGAGCCACCAACATGGCAGGGACAGATAGCTCCTGTTCCTTCTGGATCTTAACCTTCCGGCCGCAGGAGGAGGGAAAGGACCAGACCACACGGTCAGTGAGGAGAACGAGGAACTCGACCCCCGCCCCACCCCACCCCACAGACCGTGCAGTCTAGTAACCTCTGAACAGCTGCGATACCCATGCTGTTCTAATTCACACGTCAAGGCGCCGCAGACTGGCACGGCCAGCGGCTCGGGCCATGGGCACCGACGTCCGTCCGGGGCCACAGCCCGCCCCAGGCACCTCCGGTCCTGCAGCCCCCCGTCTGCGGTCAGAGCTGACCAGCGAAGGAGGCCACCTTTCCGTCTCCTCTCGCTCACTTCTCGGGGAAGGTGAGAACACAGCACAACCCTGGCATGAAGTGAGAAGGTTGAGGACGGAGACTTCCGTCCGTTGGGGACACCGGAGAGACCTCAGACACGCAGGGAGAAAGTCCGCGGAGAAGCAGAGAGGAACCAAGCGGCTCGTGGCCACGGGGACCCCCCTGCCTGTGCTGCTATGTCTAGTGTTCCACTCACATGGCGGGCCCACCCGGGCAACCGGAAGGCTCTCCTGGGCTCTTCTCAGGGCCCGGACAATGGCCTTCTGACTCGGCGAGGTGGCTGGTGTCTGGGTTCTTCCGGAAAGCCTGTTAGTGTGACGAGCAGACTCAAAAGCAGCTCTGGCGAAGAGCCGTCCAAATTCCATCTCCCCCCAAAGACTCGTTTCCGGGGTGCGCTCGACTGCAGACCTGTCCATGGGCTCCGGCAGCCCGCGCCCTCTTCCTGGCTTCTCTGGGCTCTGCCCAATGACTCCTGAGGGCGGCGGCCCCGGGGCGAGCCCAGCGCGCACTCGAGGAGAGGAAGTCAGCAGGGAACGCTCACCTTGCGACGCACAGATCGCGAGCCCCTCGCTGGAAGTGCACACTGTGAGGGATGAGAATCTCACCCCTGGCCACGTACTGGTCCCTGATCAGCTCACAGGTAATTAGCGCAATTACAGGGGCCGCACCCCGTAAAGGCCGTGTGCCTGGGTTTTCTTTCCCTTGGAGACGTGCACCCAAGTGGCGAACAGCCCTTTCGGCGAAGCCCACGCGTCCCCATCCGTTAACACCGCAGCGGCTCCGGTTGTAGAAATGTCGTGGCCACACGCGTTCCTGTCTGCAGCCTTCTCCGTGCTCACTGCCGGCAGGGCCTTGGCTCCACTCCTGGCTCCGTGATGAGGAAGGACAGTCTGACTCAGAGACACGGAGACACTCCTCCGTGGTGTCAGCCGAGGGCCGGGGGGGGGGGCTGATTCGCAGTCTGTGATAAAGTTCTCAAAGCTGTGAGCATACTTCTTTGTTCCGACTCAGGACTCTCACCGCGGGGACGTTTTTAGACAAAGGAAATCATCCCAAATAGTGGAATAGCGTCACGCACGGTCTCAGCCTGGGCCACGCGGAAAGCCGAGCTGAAATTATAAACATTTATGTGCTAACACTTGGTGATCGAGGAAGACGGCGTGGGGAAACGGAGGAATGAGGCAGAGAGGAAAGGGCCCCCATGGCCTGTGGGGGTCTTTGCCGAGCTGGCCACTGCCCGGAAGAAGGAAGACTGACTGCTGGACCTCACGAGACCGCCTCCCACAAAGCCGTCCGGCGACCGAGAGTCTAGACCTCCGCCTGCAGGGAGGAAGTGTGCAGGAGGTGGCCGGGGGCTGCGGCCCCCGCTGGCTGGGGGGGTCTGCCCCGGGAGGCATCCACTCCTCCCACTTCCCGGCTGCACGTGTGTGCCCAGAGGGTCCCTGGACGTCACGCCTCGGCTTCACCAGGGGACCCCAGGAGGTGCCTACGTAAGCCTGGAAGGAGTCCATCCAGGGGAAGCTGCCACAGAGCCAGGGGAGGCTAGACTCTGAGCCCGGAGGCTGTGGGGACGGGACGGGACCCCCGGAGGCCCTGAACAGGCTGGCCTTCACACAGAGGCGTCCATCTGGGTGCGGGTCCCCACCAGACGCACAGGCTCTGCGGTCACATCACCTTCCGTGCGCGCGACCTCGCTCTACGGTTCGCCAGGGCACACTCACTCCGTGCCCTGCACTCACATGCGTGTTAGGTGACGGAAGGGTTCCGAGGTTTGGACGCGACCCTCTGTGCAGCGAGGGAATAATGACAAACTGGAATAATGGACAAATGACAAATAATGGACAAACTGAAGACAACAGAGGTAGGCAGAGGGGCGGTTTAGTCCTTGGGCGGCCAGTTCATGGGTCTCTGCGTGTCCTGGAGGAGTTACACCGAGGTTGAAGAAAGAACACAACACGAGACAAAGCTGGTGGGACGGTGCTGAGCCCTCACGACTCACCACCTGCAAACGCTCGGGGCGTTCGTTCGCACGCGGCAGCGATTCGGGGGGAAAAGGTCTGCCGACACCGCTCGGTCACTCCAGGCAACGCTGGCCTCTTCTCCTCCGTCGGCAGACCTCCAGATGCGTTCGGAGTACAGCGAGCCCAGCCCCGATCGCCACTTGTTTCAACCTTCTCCAAGTCCCCGACCGCCCTGGCACCTGGAGAAGGCCGCGTGATCCGCTCTCAGACCAGATGACCTAATGGGAATTCTGCCGTGTGCAGTCCAGGCTAGCGGTGCCTTCCTGATGGAAACGGGAGGGACCCGGCAGGCACCGCCCCTCTCCCTTTCTCTCCACCTGGGATATAGATGCGAAGTCTGGGACCACCGCAGCCACCCTCTGAGCATGAGGTGACCAGCACGAGGGAAGGGTCGAGAAATTCAGTCCTGTCTCTTTGAGCCACTGAAGCCACATCAAAAACTACGTTCAGTCTGTACACATTCACTTGTTTAAAACTCTGTGGTCAGGTTCTCTGTTGCTTGTGACCAAACACACACCAACTCATCTAGGACGTGGTGCTAATCAGCTTACGTTCCTACGTCAGTGGCTTTTTACGCTAGAGGTCAAGGCCCGTTTGTATTTCCTATTTACAAGTAAGTTAACTGAGCCTAAGTGACTTCTCCAAACCAGAGTTCATACCCAGTCTCGATCCTGGAGCCCTTTTCAGCACTTCAAGAGCAAAGCGTGTGCAGAGTATGAGGAGACTGTCACGCAGAGAAAGGGGCTCCCAGCCATGAGGCTGGGGAGACGGGTCGAGTCCGGGGGGTGGACGGTGTTGTTGTGCCATGCTCGGGGTTCCGCTTTCTTGTGTCGGTGGGAGACAGCGGCCGTGTGGGGAGACCGACGCTTTGGCGGAATTTGCTGCCACACGCCCAAGGCCCCACGAGTGGTGCAGCTCAGTAGGTGTTGAATGAAGGAAGGAGCCAATGAGCAAACAGAGCTAGAGGCAAAATGACCATTTCGGAGATTTTCCTGCAATATCTATTCCACGAGACAGACAGGAGGATATGAACTATGGGGATGCCTCTAGGACTGGGGAGGAGGGAGCTAATTCAAGAGCGATTCGGAAAACACAGGGCCGCAATCGTCACATGCCCACCAGCCGGTCCTCTCAAAAGATTGCTTTTCCCGGGCCATTCAGCTGAGCACGGTCCCCGGCCTACAGAAAACATGCTCCCGCTCGTCGCCTCGTGTTCACTGCCCTTCATTACCTTCTAGCTCAACGTCTTGTCCAGAGCAAGTATCCATCCAGCGCCACGGAAGGGAAGTGCAGGTTAATTAATGGGCTAATATGCACAGCATCTAGTCTCTTACAAGTGCCTCCGTCTACACTACTTACCCGTTTGGATCTCCCCTCGTCTGCTCATTATTGTTCCCCAACAACCACGTGAACCACGTCTCGCAGACGAAGAAGCCAAGGTTCACAGACACCAGTCATTACTCTGACCCTTTGGTCAGACCCGCCCCACCTGCTGTCCCTGCTGCTCAAGACCCATCAAGCGCTGCAACTTGGCCGGCCTGTTCCCGGCCCCAAGGTTATGGTCAGCTCACTGCGCTCAGGGCCCCTGGACGGAGCACGCCCAGTACCCACCGGGTTCTGTCCAGACCTCAGATAACTCAACGATCAAACCCCACACCCAGACGAGTCTTCAGCAAGAAAACTGAAGTCATCACTCTTCACCCAGAACTGGGTTTATAGGTTTTCGTCCCACACAGACGGATCATAACACTCTGGTCAAATATGAAACTTCTGGAAGCTCTTCAACGGACAAAGATGATTCTAAATCTCTCACAAATCTTCTCATGATTATTGTCGCAAATAGCTCCCTCCGGCTGGAATGCAGGTCAGTATCTGGAGTTACTAACTCCAATTCATCCTTCAAAAGTCTGCACTAAGCCTATCTCCTCCAGGAAGCCCTCTGGAGTACAACGGGCTTGCTGCCCATCAAAGACTCACGCCTTCTTTCTGTAGGTTTCGGCCGTGTTTGGAGAAAGTCGGCCTGGCCAGCAACTGCATTTATGACCCTCTAGGGCCTAGATGGGGCCACGGGACTGGTCCTAACTAGTGAAATACAAGGGAAAGAAATGAGTGCCACCCCACATCTCCCTATTCCCCCATCGGCTGCGGAGATGCGAGAAGGCACAACGTGTTGAAGATGCAGGACCTTTATTGGTCTCCAAACGTGGAGCAAAACTTATCCATCTCCTCAATGCCTCATGCCAACTCCTTTCCCCACAGCCAAGGGCACCTGCAATTGGCTATTAAATGAGTAAGAAGTCTTTTGTAACGTCAAGTCCTTGAAAGCTTGGATTTCGTCGTCGTCACTGCCGCGGTTACAGCCCACGGTATCGTAACGAATATACCCTTCAAACGCCCTCTTCTAGAAGCTGCACCACAAGGAGAGCCAGGCCTGCTCTTGTCACGTTGTAAGTGACACAGTTATTCACGTGTCCATCTTTCCTCCCAGCTTACACCTGGGGTCTCCCCTGACTCTATCTCCAGCTACTGGCCCAGAGTGGTTAGTCATGAGTGTTTGAGGAATTAACCCCCCCTTATTCGATTTCAGTTTTTATCCCCACTTATTCAACATACATTTGTACAGAATTATTTTGCCCTCTGAGCAGGGAGACGCGGTAATGCAATTCTTAGCATCCTGCTTTTACCAAAAGAAAAACCAAAACCAAACACGTTGGAGGCTCCGAGAGGCTAAGCTGTCAGCGTGGCCTGTGAGGTGCGGGCCGGGTGTCTGGTAGTCGGTAACGATGGTCTCCAGCTTATCTCCACATGGGCGTGCGCGGTCGAGGTGCCCTAGTTAATGACCCACCTTCTGAGGGAGCGATGCTTTCTGCTTTCCGCTCTTGGAGACATTCTTAGGAGATTTCACTGCCTGCCAGGCACGGACGCGCACCTGACCTGACCGGACAGTGAAGGGTGCAGGGTGGAGACGCGCACCTGACCTGACCCGAGGACGAAGGCGCCGGGCACAGAGACGTGGAGCGAAGACCCACAGAGAAGGACAGCTGGCGCTCTGGAGCGCCACACCTCAAGTCTGTCCTATCAGCGGGCTCTTTATCATGTAAGATAAAAATTCGCTGGTCCCTCCACTACAATTACACCCTTACTCCCCCGATTTCCCTCACTCTAGTGGCTCTCTTAGTGTTACTCTCTGGACCACAACTAATCAATATGTTGGTATCTTTTGTCGCCTCCAGGCTACAGGCCATCAATTTCCATCTGGTCCTCAACCAAGGATATCAACCATCAGATGCCTACGGCTCTTTCCCTTTCGGTCCTCAACCAAGGATATCAACCATCTGATGCCTACGGCTCTTTCCCTTTCGGTCCTCAACCAAGGATATCAACCATCAGATGCCTACGGCTCTTTCCCTTTCGGTCCTCAACCAAGGATATCAACCATCAGATGCCTACGGCTCTTTCCCTTTCGGTCCTCAACCAAGGATATCAACCATCAGATGCCTACGGCTCTTTCCCTTTCGGTCCTCAACCAAGGATATCAACCATCAGATGCCTACGGCTCTTTCCCTTTCGGTCCTCAACCAAGGATATCAACCATCAGATGCCTACGGCTCTTTCCCTTTCGGTCCTCAACCAAGGATATCAACCATCAGATGCCTACGGCTCTTTCCCTTTCGGTCCTCAACCAAGGATATCAACCATCAGATGCCTACAGCTCTTTCCATCTGGTCCTCAACCAAGGATATCAACCATCAGATGCCTACAGCTCTTTCCCTTTCGGAAGCCCCTGAATGGACACGGCCAGCCGCCATCGCCTTATCTCCTCGATAGTCGGCAAGTGATGGGTGCCCCAAATCCCCACAACACCCCCTGACAGCATGAAGAAGCCAGGGTGGTCATCGCCCCGATTCCCGATGATTTGGGGTCCAATCACTTGGCGGGGGCGGGGGGATGTTAGGCAGTTAGGCGTGAGCGGGGAGGGGTAAAGCAGGTGCCGGCCACCCCCAAGGGTTAACAGCCACACCTTCAGAGCCACCTCTACGGGCAGCAGAACAGCAAAGGCTTAGCCACAGAGCGGGCTCAAGAGCCACAGGGGACTTGTGAGAGCTGAGAATGCGCACAAAGGCGCACCTTGCCCTCAAGGTCACAGCAAAGGGTTGTTAGAAACTCACAAATATGCAACACATAAATAAATACAATTATAACAGAAGGCTTCACAGGCAGGCACATGCTTAGAAGCCAAAATGTTATATAACCACCAGCTGTCAATCTAACATGCCCCTCAAAGCCAAGTTTACACGTGCAGAAAGCAGCCTAAAAGGATGCGGCAGGACCTTCACAGGGCCATCGCCTCTCTTGCTTCAGCAGTGACCCGCTTTCCCTCTTGAAAGTGCCCTGTACTTACCTACTCAGTCAACTCTCCCTCCCCATGCTGGGCTCCGGTCTCAAATTCTTCGGTGCATCTGGGACAGAACTGAGTGGACGTCATGTTTCCTTGCATCTGAACACATCCCAAATGCACTGCCAGCGTCCGTCAGCAAGCGAGTCTGGTTGAATATAACAGAAAACTAAAGTAAGAGAAGCATAAACAAGAGGTGAGTTCATTTCTCTTCTGTAACAGCAAGTCTAGAGCTAGGTGATCTCTGACACTGGTTTGGTGGCTCAAGGACATCAGGACCAGGGGCTCTGAGATGATCTTCATTTTTCCCTCACATTTGCAAGATGAATGCTTCAGCTCCAGCCATCACATCCGAGTTCTGAGAATTAGGAAGGGCCAGAAGGAGGAAGGCATGGTATCTATATCAGGAAAGTAAAACCCTCTCAATAAGCCTCAGCAAGTTTTTCTTTGACAAGTACTGGCTTCAAGAATGGTACAAAATAATAATCTTTGATCTAGGCACAATGCCATTCTCAACAACACTGGGGTTCCGTTAGTAAGAGAAAGAGAAAGGATGGCTACAGCGTAGAAACACAGCAGTTTCCACCCTGTCACCCTGTAATGTTCAGACTAGATTTCTGCCGAAACAACGGCAATCCGAATCCTTAACTGGGACACCCAGAACACACGCAAAGTTAGCAAGTAGTGGGCAAAAGGTACCACACACCATAAACAGTCTAACAAAGAAGAAATTCTTTTCTTTTTTTTAAGTTTTTTTTTTTAAAGCACTTTTTTAAAAATATTTATTCATTTTTGAGAGACAGAGACAGAGGGCAAGTGCGGGAGGGGCAGAGAGAGAGGGAGACACAGAATCTGAAACAGGCTCCAGGCTCCGAGATGTCAGCACAGAGCCCGACGCGGGGCTCGAACTCCCGGACCGCGAGGTCGTGACCTGGCTGAGGTCGGACGCTCAGCCGACTGCGCCACCCAGGCGCCCCAGCCAACTCTTTTTTTTTTTTTTTTTTTCCAACGTTTATTTATTTGTGGGACAGAGAGAGACAGAGCATGAACGGGGGAGGGGCAGAGAGAGAGGGAGACACAGAATCGGAAGCAGGCTCCGGGCTCCGAGCCGTCAGCCCAGAGCCCGACGCGGGGCTCGAACTCACGGACCGCGAGATCGCGACCTGGCCGAAGTCGGACGCTCAACCGACTGCGCCACCCAGGCGCCCCTAACGTTTATTTATTTTTGAGACAGAGAGAGACAGAGCATGAACGGGGGAGGGTCAGAGAGAGGGAGACACAGAATCTGAAACAGACTCCAGGCTCTGAGCTGTTAGCACAGAGCCCGACGCGGGGCTCGAACTCACGGACCGCGAGATCGTGACCTGGCTGAAGTCGGACGCTTAACCGACTGCGCCACCCAGGCGCCCCTAACGTTTATTTATTTTTGAGACAGAGAGAGACAGAGCATGAACGGGGGAGGGGCAGAGAGAGAGGGAGACACAGAATCGGAAACAGGCTCCAGGCTCTGAGCCATCAGCCCAGAGCCTGACGCGGGGCTCGAACCCACGGACCGCGAGATCGTGACCTGGCTGAAGTCGGACGCTTAACCGACTGCGCCACCCAGGCGCCCCAACAGCCCACGTTTTTTTTTTTTTTTTTAATTTTTTTTTTTCAACGTTTATTTATTTTTGGGACAGAGAGAGACAGAGCATGAACGGGGGAGGGGCAGACAGAGAGGGAGACACAGAATCGGAAACAGGCTCCAGGCTCCGAGCCGTCAGCCCAGAGCCCGACACGGGGCTCGAACTCACGGACCGCGAGATCGCGACCTGGCCGAAGTCGGACGCTTAACCGACTGCGCCACCCAGGCGCCCCGAAGATGTGGTTTATATACACAACGGAATACTACTTGGCAACGAGGAAGAATGAAATCCTGCCATTTGCAGCAACGTGGATGGAACTGGAGGGTATTCTGCTGAGTGAGATAAGTCAGGCAGAGAAAGACACATACCATATGTTTTCACTCGTATGTGGAACTTGAGAAACTTAAAAGAAGACCACGGGGGAGGGGAAGGGGAAAAAATAGTTACAGAGAGGGAAGGAGGGAGGCAAACCATGAGAGACTCTTAAATAAAGAGAACAAACTGAGGGCTGATGGCGGCGGGGAGAGGGGAAGATGGGTGATGGGCATGGAGGAGGGCACCTGCCGGGATGAGCACTGGGTGTTGTATGTTAGTGATGAATCAGGGGGACCTACCCCCAAAGCCAAGAGCACACTGTATACACTGTATGTTAGCTAACTTGACGATAAATCACATTAAAAAAATAGAACTCTAGAGTGAAAAACACCACCTCTCAACCTGCAGCAGCAAGGCCGGAGTGGATAGTCAGAAGGGAGAGGTCCGCACACTCCTAAGAAGGAGAGAGGTCTCAGAGCTCGGAACACATTTCGGAGCCTGCGCTCGGTGGGTGAGGTGGGGGTGGGGGTGGGTGAGCTAGGGCATCACCAGCTAACACCCACCACGCACGCGGCCGTGGTGCCCAGCTGGTGCCGAGACCCTACCAGGGGCAGGGAAAAGCCATCGTTCAGCCCACCGGGGTGGATCGTACTGAAAATCTGCCTGTGGCTGTAACTCCCTTCCCCCCACCCCTCCCCGGTAAATAGACATCTAATCTAACAAGACAAACTACTATAAAAAAATTAGTTTTTGTCCTCTTTTTCTGAAGGCAAAAGATTTGAAAATGATCCACATAGTTTTTAACAGCTTAAAATTCAATAATGGCAAGCCAGTTACCTCTCTCTGCCCACCTGAGAAAGCAAAGAGTCTCTGAACATTTGAAAGATCAAGGCATCAAGACAAAAGGAATATATTAATATTTATCACTTTGAATGTCCACGGCCTAAGTGCACCAAGTAAAAAAAGATTGTCAGAGTGGATCAAAAAACAAGACCCAGCTCTGTGTTCCCTACAAGAAACCCCCTTCATGGAGAGAGACACGTATCAATTTAAGGTAAATGGATGGGGGAAACATACTACGTTAACACTAACGAAAAGAAAACAAGGGTAGCTGTATCAATAAAGCAGAGCAGACTCCAAAGTCAGGAAAGTTACCAGCGATCTCGAAAGGCAGTACTTGAGGCTAAAGGAGCCAATTCTCCAAGAAGATATAACAACCCTTAAACTGCGTGTGCCTAACAACAAATCATCCGGTTTTTGCTGAGGCGGAACTGAGAGAGTATCAAGGGGAAACAGCTGAATCCACTGTGACGGCTGGAGACTCCACCAACCCTCCGCCAGAAACGGACAAAGCCAGGAGGTAGGAAGACAGTAGGACATAGTGGACCTTCACCACCACCAACTGAATGGACGTATTTGACCTCCGTAGACACCTTCATGCAACAACAGCAGAATGCACGTTTGTTTTCTCAGGTTCACAGGGAACATTCCCCAAACACATTCTGGACCGGAAAGCACACGTGAAATTCCACATATGAGTGAAATCATATGGTATTTGTCTTTCTCTAACTGACTTATCTCACTTAGCATAACACACTCTGGGTCCATCTGTATTGTAACGAGTGTCACAGCGTGATGTATAAACTTGTCGAATCGCTGTGTTGTGCACCTCAAACTAATGTAACACGGTGTGCCATCTACGCTCAAATAAAAAAAAAATTAAACGCACCTTAACAAACCTGAAAGAATATAAATCACGCAATCCTGCTCTCAGACCACGGTGAAATTGAGCTAGAAATCAATGTTTTAGAAAATCCCAAGATACATGCAGAATAAACAACATGCTTCTAAGTAACACACGGGTCAAAGAAGAAATCTCAAGGGAAATTTTAAAATATTTTTGAACTAAATAAAAATTAAACACGGTTTATCACAAATCGTGGGATGCAGTGAAAGCAGTGATTAAAGAGAAATTTATAACATCAAATGCATATACTGGAAAGGAAGAAAGATCTAAATTCAATTATCTATCAACAACACGAGAGACAACAGATGTTGGCAAGGATGCAGAGAAAGGGGAACCCATTCTGTTGGTGGGAATGCAGACTGGTTATAGTCTCTCTGGAAAACAGTTCGGAGGAGCCTCAAAAAAGTTAAAAATAAAATCAATTATCTAACTTTCCACCTTAGGAAACTAGAAAAAGGAGAGCAAATCCAGAGAAAACAGAAGAAAAGAAGCAAGAATTAGAGCAGAAGCCAGTGAAATTAAAAACAAGAAATCAACGGACAAATAAATGAACCCAAAGGTGGTGCTTTGAAAAGATCAATGACGTCAGTAAGACTATAGCCAGGCTATCTAAGAAAACAAGAGAGAGCCTGCAGGGTACTAATATCAGAAATGAAAGAAGGCAGATCACTATCGATCCCACAGAAATGAAAGACATACCACATGACGACATACTACAAATGGCTCTGTGCCCATAAATGTGACAACCTAGATGAGATAGACCAGTTCCTTGAAGGACACAAACTGATAAAACTCACATAAGAAGAAACAGATGACCTGAAGAGGCCTAGATCTATTAACGGAATGGAATCAATAAAATCATCTTCCAAAATAGAAGACACCAGGTCCAGATGGGTTCCCCGGTGAAGTCTACCAGACATTTAAGGAAGAAATTATGCTAATTCTCTACAATCTCTCTCAGAGTGTAGAAGCAGAGGAAATACTTCCTAACTCATTCTATGAAGCCAGCATTCCCCTAATACCAAAGCCAGAAAAAAGACATTACAAGAAAACTATAGACCAATATCTCTCATGAACATAGATGCAAAAACCCTCAACAAAATATTAGCAAATTGAATTTAAAAAATTATAAAAAGAAATATATGCCACAACCAAGTGGGATGTATCCCAGTTGGGATACGTGAGGCTGGTTCAACACTTGAAAATCGATTGATACGACCCATATGTTAATCAGACTAATAAAGGAAAATCACATGATCATATCAATAGATGCAGGAAAAGCATCTGACAAAATCCAATAGTCATTCATGATTAAAAAAAAAAAAACACCTCTCAATAAGCTAGGAATAGAGAGGAACTTACTCAACTTGATAAAAGCTATCTCCAAAAACCCTACAGCGAACATCACATTTAATGAGGAGAAACTCTGAGCTTTCCCACTAAGACCAGGGACAAGGCAGGGATGTCCTCCCTCACCACTCCTCTTCAGTATCACACTGAGAGTCCTTGATAATTCAACAAGACGAGAAAAGGGAATACACTTTGGGAAGAAAGACATAAAACTGTCTTTGTTTGCAGATGACACGATCATCTATGTAAAAAATCCAAAAGAATAAAAGAAAAAATCTTCTGGAACTAGCAGTCAAATACAGCATGGTGGCAGGATATGGATTTAATATGCAAAAGTCAACTGCTTTCTAAATATCAATCATGAAGAAGTAGAAGTGTACACTAAAAACACAACACCATTTACATCAATACCCCTCCCCCAAATACTTAGGCATAAATCTAACAAGATGCATAAAAGATTTATATGAGGAAAACTACAAAACTCTGATGAATGAAATAAAAAAAACTAAATAAATGGAAAGATAGTCCATGTTCATGGGCAGGAAGACTCAGTTTGTCCAGATGTCAGTTCTTCCAAAATTGATCTGTAGATGCAGTGAAATCCGAACCAAAATCCCAGCAAGTTATTTTGTGGCTATCAACAAACTGATTCTCAAGAAAGTTTATATGTAGAGACAAAAGACCCAGAATAGCCAACAAAATACTGAATGAGTAGAACAAAGTTGAAGGACTCGATGCTGCCCGACACTGAGACTTACCACAAACCAGTACTAACAAAAATAGTGTGGTATTGGCAAAAGAATAGACAAATAGATCAACAGAACAGAACAAAGAGCACAGAAGAAAACCCTATCGATACAGTCACCTGATCTTTGACAAAGGAGCCAAGACAGTCTCTCCAACAAATGGTGCCGGAACAGCTGGCCGTCCACGTGCAGATTAACGAATTTAGATGCGGACCTTACGCCCTTCGCAAAAATCCACTCAAAATGGGCCAGAGACCAAAATGTAAAATGCAAAACTAGAAAACTCCCGGAAGATCACGGAAGAGAAAACCCCGATGACCTTGGGTGTGGTGATGCCGTTTTAGATACACTACCAAAGACACAACTCGTGAAAGAAATAACGTTTCACTGGACTTCATTAAAATTAAAACCGTCTGCTCTGTGAAACACACGGTCAAGAAATTAGAAGACAAGCCACAGACCGGGAGAAAACGTTTGCACGAGACACATCTGACAAAGGACTGTTATGCAAAACACACAAAGAACTCTTAAAACTCAACGATAAGAAAACGGACAATCCATTACAAGTGGGCCAAACACCTTAACAGACGCCCCACCGCGGAAGATACACGACGCCCCGTAAGCACACAGAGCGATGTTCCACGTCACAGGTCACCAGGGAAACGCAAACGAAAACATGAGGGAGCCACCACCACGCATCTGGAAGAATGGCCAAAATCTGGAACCACGACAACACCAGACGCCGACGGGGACGTGCAGCGACAGGAACCCCCATTCTCCGCTGGCGGGAACATGGGGCGGCCCCTTGGGAAGACAGTCGGCAGTTTCTGACAAAAGCGCACACACTCTTACACACAATCCGGCAATCACGCTCCGTGCCGTTTACCCAAAGGAGCTGAAAACTCACGTCCACACGAAAACCTGCACGCGGATGTCTACGGCAGCTTTGTTCATAATCGCCGAAACTTGGGAGCAACGAAGATGTCCTTCAGCGGGTGAGTGGATTAATAAACCGTCTCCATCTAGACAACGGAATATGACTCAGCACTAAAAACAAATGACCATCAGGCTCAAAAGACACGGAGGAAACTTAAATGCGTATTACTCGGTGCAAGAAGTCAATCTGAAAAGGCCAACCCCCTAAGATTCCAACAAAATCGACATTCCAGACAAAGTAAGAGCGCGGAGACAACGAATGAGTCAGTCACTGCCAGTGGTGGCAGTCAAGGCAGAACACAGAGGCGTTTTAGGGTGGTGCAAATACTCTGCGTAACACTATAGTGATGGATAAATGTCATTATACGTTTGTCTCAACACACAGAACGTACACCAAGAGCAAACCCTAAGGTAAGCTGCAGACCTTGGGCGATTAGCATGTGAGCGTCTAACTGTCCCAGAGCCAGCCGTCCAGCAGACTGTCCCTTCCCCAGACACCCGCTTTCACACTTTTGTAAAACACTGAATCTACTGTGGACGTAAGGATTAAGTTCTAGACTCCTAATCCTGGTCAGTTGATTGATATGTGTGTCCTGATTCTAGTTCGACACTATCTTGGTAACAAGATCTGTAAAGGGCGTTTTGAAGTCAGGAAATAAAAACTCTCCAACTTTTGTTTTGTTTTGTTTTGTTTTCAAAATTGTCTTGACTATTCAAAATGTTTGTGCATTTCCATATAAGTTTCAGGATCTTCTTATCAACTTCTGGAAAAAAAAGATCCAATGGAATTTTGATGTGGATTATACTGATGAGGAGAGTGCTGTCCAACATGTTGAGTTCCAGCCCACAGACACAAATGTCTCTTCGTTGATGGAGACCTTCATTTGTCCCTAAGCAGTATTTTGTCCTCCCAGCACACAAATATTGCCTTTCTTTTACTAATATAATAGTGATAAGTATATTAATATTAATTAATAATATAACGTATAATGATATTATATTATGTACATATTACTTAATACGTGTTATTATATAATTGTATAAATTATACAATCCTAAATCATGAATGTGTCTCTTTTTTTAAATTGTTTTTAACGTTTGTTCATTTTTGAGAGAGAGTGTGGGAGCAGGGGAGGAGTAGAGAGAGAGAGAGACACAGTAGAGAGGGAGCGGTCAGCACAGAGCCTGGCACGGGGCTCGAACTCACGAACCATGAGATCATGACCTGAGCCGATCGTAACCGACTGAGTCAGCCAGGCGTTCCATGAATGTGTTTCTAAATTTATTCTTTTCATGCTATTGTCAATGGAACTGTATACTTAATTTCATTTTTTATTTTTTTATGATTCTGTCCTATCTCCACTATTGTCTTATTACTTGTATCTATTTTTTAATGTTTAATTTAAACAAATTTAAGGTTTCTAGTGATTCCACTAGGATTTACAATATACATCTGAGTTCAAGTGTAACTGTGAATAACATAATATGGCTTCACACGTAATGTGAGCCTTTTACAATGTCATACTCTCAATTTCTCCTTCTCATGTTTTGTGCCATTGTTGTTATACATTTTACTTTTACCTATATCAGAAACACACAATACGTTTCTACTATTTTTGCTTTAGATATCAATTATCTTTTAGGGAAAAATTAATTTTCCACTTTCTCTCACTTTACTCCATTTCGAATGATCTTTATTTCTCTGGATAGATTCAAGTTTCCGTCTGGTACTGATACCATATTCCTTCCGGAAGAATTTCCTTGGCGTTTCTTGTAGTTCAAGTATTCCGAAAACTAATCCTCTCGGGTTTTTTCTATGAGGAAGTCTTTATTTCCCTTGCGTTTTTGAAAGACATGTTGCTGGGTGCAGCATTCTGCCCTGACGATATTATTTTTTTCTTTCAGCGCCAGGCGATGCTGCTTCGTCGTCCCGATTCACATATTTTCTGATAAGAAATCGGCTGTAATGATTATCTTTGTACAAATATCTTCTTTGTGTAATGCGCCTTTTTTCTCTGGCTGCCTTTGAGATTTTGTCTTAGTCTTCGGTTTTCGGTACTTTGGAGATAGTACACCTAGATGGTTTTGTTTTCTTTTACTTGGTGGTCTCTGAACTTCCCAGACCAGGTATTTGTTCCCAGACTTGTTTGTCATTAAGTTTGAAATTTCTTGTCACCGTTTTTTTCTGCCCCCTGGCCTCCCCCTTGCCAGTCTGGGAATCCAAGTGCGTGTGTCCAGTGGTGTGCTGGTCAGTGTGTGACAGCAGCTGTCCAGGGGAGAAAAAGCCCTGATTGGTGGCATTTATGCCATTTGTGGCATTGGTATAAACAACTGCGTCCTCGTGGATTTCAACGCGGTTCTTTGCCACTGAACAAAGAGCAGGAAAGAGGTGCGTAACTGGCTTCCATAAGTCAATGCCAGCCAGCTGTGGTATGCCACCGATGCTGCTGTATGAGGGTCTAGCGTGATCTGGTCTGCCCCTCGCCCCACTCTTTTCCCTTTCTATTCACTCAGGTAATTCTTATTACCCTACCTCCAGACTCAGTGATTATTTCCCTTGGCTGTGTTGAGTCTACGAGTGAGCCCAAAGAAGGCGTTCTTTATCCTTGTTACTACGCTTTTCAATTCTCCCATTTTCACTTGGTTACTCTCACTGGTCGGCTTCTCAGGTTAAATCACTGTCTGTTCATGCGCGTTGCCCATCTTTTCCATTAACCCTTTAACACAGGAAGCATTGTTATTTTAAGTCTCCTGTGTGACAGCATCAGCTTCTGTGTCACGTGCCTTACTTGTTCCCTGATTCTATTTCCACCCGTGGTGAGTGTGACCTTGAAACTACAGGGGTCGCGGCCAGGTTCCTTCACTTGCCAGGGGACCACCCTCCAGGCCAGCCTTTGCTGTGTGAGACGTTCAGCAGCCTCCCCGGCCTCCCCCGCTGGACGCCAGCAGCACGTCCCGGACGTAGTGACAAAAAGCTGACTCTGGAAATGGCCAGATCGTCCCTGGGGACAAAACGAGCCCCAGCCATTTGCAAGTTTCGGGATGTGACCCCACGCCCCTGCAGACCTTGCCTGCAAACGGCTGCTACCGATTCTGGTTAAGTTAAGGGGGAAGGGGACGAATGGGAACATGTGGGCAGCGGCAGATTCCGGAGGTCGGGGTTCAGAAGAAAGCAGAGGGAGGCCCGGCCGCCTCCACCCCATCCTGGGAGGACCTCATTCCTTCCTGCCACCAACATGTCACTTAACAAGTACGGACTGAGTGCCTACACGGGCCATGTACTTGGGACACATACTTGGGACACGTGGGCACACAAAACAGACAGAAGTGCTCATCCCGTGGACTTCACTCTGGACACATATTAGCAGCAAATATGAAAAATACGTAAATAACACAGTGTGTCAAAAGATGGCAAATGCAGCCTTTTAAAAATGCAGGGAAAGGTACGGGGGCGAGAGGTGCTGGGAGCGAGTTTGCGGGAAGGGCCTCAGTACATTAGGGCTCCAGCCCGGGCCATCACTGCCCCACCTGTGTCACCGCCGCTGGCCCCTGCTGCCCGCTGGGACCGTTCATGTCACGGTCTCGCGGAGACACTGGGCGTCACTGTCAGCGGGTGAGCCTACGCCCCCTACTTCCCTGCCTCGTTGGCCCCAGCCTCACAGTCTCCGGCGTCAACAGGTGCTTGGACAGGCCCGGGCCACACGACGGAGGGCGCCCCGGCTCCCAGGACGCAGGACAGCAAACGTCTAGAGGTTTTGGCCTCTGTAGTAGGAAGGAGGTACCCTGTCCCACTAAGACACGGCACGAGATGCCAGGCAGAAAAAGGACAAGGGTGTCCAGTGTGTGGACTAAACCAGAAATTAGGGCAGCGGCAGGAAAACAGGAGGAATGAGGAAACATGTCACCGCGCATTAGCGGGGCACTGATGAGACGAGACCCGAGAGACGATTCGGGCTTCTGAGGCCGGCTCATTTGGGCCCATTAAGTGCCTTCGTATAAGCAGAGCCTTTTTTAAAAAACCAACAAACTGTACGTAATTCTGTACAAATAGATTTCCACCTCAATGAGTCCGTGTTAAGTAAACTCTGGTGAAGAAAAATCGGGCCATTTAAACTGCCGTGTCGTGACCGGAGCTCAGCAGCCTACTGAGCGTGCAGGAGCCACGGTTGGGGCACCGGGTCACCGTTCCAAAGGCGACGCCCTCGTCCCGTGTCGTATGCGGCACCCCTCCTGGCTGTGTGCCTGGACACAGAGCCCGGTTCCTTCTCTGATTATCTTCAAGATGCAGCTCAGCCGTGAAGTTAAAAACACCCAACGTCTCCATCAGCGGAGAAGTGAGCATTTGTGCCCATCCCCCTCCAGCGCGCCTAGGTCAGGGCCATGAGTCACGTACGGGACGTTCACACTGGCCGCTGGAGTCCCGCTCACCCTCACCCAGCCGCAGCGTCACGGCCGTGCGCACACTCAGGCTGATTCCTGCTGGCGGGACTCGGGGGCCAGGTCCCTTCCTCCACCCAGTCATGAGACTCACAGAGTGTGGCAGTGACCATGCGCAGCGTGGAGCCCACGCTAACAGGAGTGACGCAAGGGCAGAGAACGGTGAGGACATGGTGCAAACCGGTGCCGTCCTGGTCCCCGGAAACGGCCCACGATGGGGAGACACCTGAAGTGTTAAGACGGCCCTGTCCGATGGCCACACGTTCATTTACAATTTTCCAGCAGCCGCATTTTGTTAAAAAGGTAAAAACAACAACAATAACAACAACAACACAAGGGCGCCCGGTGGCTCAGTCAGTTGAGTGTCCGACTCTTGATTTCCGCTCAGGTCATGATCTCACAGTCATGGGATCGAGCCCCACGTCAGGCTCTGTGCTGACAGCCCAGAGCCTGCTTAGGATTCCCTCTCTCGCTTTCTCTCTCTCTCTGCACCTCCCCTGCACACATGTTCTCTCTAAAAATGAAAAAACAAAAAAAGAAAGACAGAAAAGGAGAAAAGAAACAGGTGAAACAGGAAACAAGTACTGATACGCATTTTATTTAACACGATGAACCCGAATATCACCGTGTCGGCATGCGACCCACAGAGAAAGCACGAGGATGCTTCACGCCCCGTCCCTCCCCGGAGCCGAGTCCCAGGGCCCAGGCGGGAATAGTGCCAGGGTGGCGGCTCCTTCACTTCTGCATCTGGAAAGTTCCTTCTCAGATTAACCAGTGAGTTCTCAAACCATGGGTAAGACCTGGCAGAATGGGAAAAATCGATCAAATATTCACAAATTTCAGGTTGGGCACGTGGAGGAGTCTCACTGTTTTGTAAGATGTCTCCAGCACAGACACGTGCGGCCCCCCCTCCAAAGACACGTGCGGTCCCCCCTCCAAAGACACGTGCGGTCCCCCCTCCAAAGACACGTGCGGCCCCCCCTCCAAAGACACGTGCGGCCCCCCCTCCAAAGACACGTGCGGCCCCCCCCTCCAAAGACACGTGCGGCCCCCCCTCCAAAGACACGTGCGGCCCCCCCCCCCAAAGACACGTGCGGCCCCCCCCCTCCAAAGACACGTGCGGCCCCCCCCTCCAAAGACACGTGCGGCCCCCCCCTCCAAAGACACGTGCGGCCCCCCCTCCAAAGACACGTGCGGCCCCCCCTCCAAAGACACGTGCGGCCCCCCCTCCAAAGACACGTGCGGCCCCCCCCTCCAAAGACACGTGCGGCCCCCCCCTCCAAAGACACGTGCGGCCCCCCCTCCAAAGACACGTGCGGCCCCCTCTCTGGAATTTTAGGGAACAGTGGCTCCGTAATTGGTCTTTGAGTGCCAACTGCGGACCAGGCACCAACCAAGCTGGCCTCCAGAAGGCCCATCCACACGCCCTCACAGCTCGTGCCCCTCGGCACAGGAGTGGCCTGTGCAGGGCACTGGCAAGGCTGTGTGCAGGCCACACCACACGTGACCCCATGGCTGGAGCACTGCCCGTGAGGCCGGGGCCACATGGAAGGGAGAACGAGTGCGGGACTGAGAGAGCTCGTTAACTCTCCCTCTTCCAGCCGGGAGACCCACGGAACTCGGCTGGGGATCAGCGTGCCAGCCTGATGGCGGCGGGCTCTCCTTCCCCGTGAGTTAGATGCCCTCCCAGCCACAGGTGTCCACGGCTGGACGCCTCCCGGTGGACTTGTGACACAGAGGAGGCCACGGCAGCAATTCCGGTAGCCGGCCAGGAGCACCCCTTCCAGGCCGGGGAATCCAGCCCCGTGAGTCACCTCCCCCCCCACCCAGGTCCCCAACCCTCCACAACGCGAGGTTCCCAGGGGACAAGCTGGCCCCTCTTACACGCCTCACTCTCTGCCCTCTGGGCTCAGCACGGAAGCCTGTGGTCAAGCAGGCGTGCGAGGGCCCCTGTGCAGAGGCACAGGCCTGCCCCCCTCCCTGCGGACACCAACCTCTCCTTTGGGACCAGGGACGGGCTGTTCACCTTCTGCCCCTCGAAAGACGCTGAGGTGGCCCCACGCGACACGTTAACCAAAGGCCACTGTGACCTGCAGGCCAGAAGGCACACGCTGTTCCCGCTGTGATGCTGAATTACACGGAGCCACACGGTGCAGACGGGCCCCTGGAGGCGACGAGAGAATGGCTCCAGGAGCTACAAAGCCTGTCACCTACATGGAGCCCCGGACCCCTTCCCATCTCACTTCCCAGGAAAGCCCGACGCACAAAAACAAGTCCCCTTCTCTCATGCCCGAGTGTCGGTGCGAACCCTGACAACTGTTTCTCTCCCCAGTCCGTCCGGCCGGCCATCGGAGGTTGGGCACGGAGGGGCGTCTGTCGGCAACTGGCAGTCCCTGCGGTCTCTCTCTCCCAGCCCCACACCCTAGAGCCCGCGAGCAGGCGGGACACGGAACACAATCGCCGGCCCTCGGCCGCCGTCACCCCCCCGACTCTGGAGCAAGCAGCCCGGGCACGTTAGGTCTGCAGAAAGCTGCACTCAGGGGTCCCCGTACCCACATTCCTGCGTGAGCAAGCCCTCTAGTAGAGACTCAGGGGCGTCTCAGGGCCACAGAGGAATCATGGGAGGGAAGAGAAACCCTTCCGTCTCGATCCCGCCGGGATGCCCGCCATGTGCAAGGCTTGTCTGCAGTTCCCACCCGTGAGCGTTCGCTGGGGGATTCAGGGGATGAAATAGGCCTCGAGGGTGCACTGGTGCTCCCGGGTCCTCCTCCCCGACCGGGCACGGTGCTCCCGGGTCCTCCTCCCCAGCCAGGCACACAGCCAACAGTCCCTCGGCCCCAGGGGGGCTCCCTCGGAACCCCGAGGATAGGCCACACCTTCTGCCACGTGCTCGCCTTTCGGCTTTGACTCTCCCCTGCCCTGCTCCAGCTTCTCCGCTCCGACGGGAGGGGGAAAGTTCCTGCCGGACACCAGTCCCTTAACCAGGTCGGAGAGGATGAAGGAGGAAGGAACCACAACGCGCACTTACCTGCCACCCCCCAGCGCTCAGCAGAGCGAGCCCGTGAACACTGGGGTTCAGTGAGCGCACTTGAGCCCAAGGCCCCATCACCCGCCTCCCCCGCAGTCCAGGAGGAAGGACTGACTGCCCTCCCCGCGTGGGACGCTGAAGGTCCCAAGGAGTGAAGCCGCTTCTTCAGAGGCCCTTCCCTCAGACGAGCCTCCCGCCCAGAGAGGGGCCCCCCTCAGCCGGCACGCTCAGGGGGTCCCCGGCTCGCCCCAAGGTGGGCACGAGGCAGAGCCTTGCTTGGGCAGCTGCCTGGCCCACAGGCCCATCCGTGCAGCCCGTGCGGCCAGCATCCACCGAACGAACCCACGGCTCGCCTACAAACACCAGTCGGGACACGCGGCCCCGGGCCACACACCCCAGGCAGCGTCACGAACACTTCCACCGGCTGTGCCCGTCAGGCCTTGCCAGGCAGGATTCTGGTCACTGTCCTTGGGGCCGCGAAGAGCGTTCCCCAGTCAGCCCAGCGTGCGCTGGAGACTGAGGGCGACACCTGTCCACGCCCCTCTCTGTTCCACGTTGTGAGAAGTAGACACGGGAATCTCCGGGAACCGAAGTGCCTGCCTCAGTGCTGGCGGGGTCGGCGCGGTCGGGCAGGACGGGAACGTCCCACGTGGGCCCGCAGGAGAGCGTTCCCCCCACCCGGCTGCGCAGGACCACTGGTAACTGCGGGCTGCCTCGTCCCGCCCCACCCCACCCTGCCCTGTGGGGGCCACCCCCGCCCCACCTGCACCCTACCTTCTAGGGGCCACCCCCCCACCTCCACCCTGCCCTGGCTCCCCCCCACCGTGGGGGTGCCACACCCACCCTACCTCCACCCTGCCCTGTGGGGGCCCCCCCCACCCCACTCCCACCCTGCCCTATGGGGGCCACACCCGTCCTGGGTGCCTTATCACGCATGGGAGGCAGAGAGAAGGCAGGAGGTCACAAGGCTCCAGGACAGATGGAGACGCAGAACACAGGTCCTAGCCCGGGGACGGCCACCTCCGTCCCCAAGTGCTGAGCAAACAAAGAGTGAGAGACGGGCAGAAACCGCGTCCCAGGGCTCAGGGGCTCCGGCAGTGACACAGGGAGAGGAGAGGGACCATTCTACCTACAGAAACCCACGAAGACTAGCTCGGATACAACTGTTCGGCCAGTAGGTGCGAGAAAGTCGGCCCAGAAGCGCTCTCCGGACCCAGAGGACAGAACCGACTTGTCGCGGCCACACGACACAGCTGACCTGAGAGCCCAGACCCCTCTGTGCCCCGGCCTGCACCTGAACCCTGGGAGCCCTGCTTATGCTCAAGCTCACGGCGACCGAGGGCTCACCATGCGCCCGCACGTGGCATCACACCCCATCTACACGTGGATCCTGCGAGGTGGGCACTGTTTCATGACCGTACGATGGGCACAGAAACCTGGGCGGGGAAAGGCACACAACCGGTGAGCCGATGAAGTCGGCTCCAAACGCAGATCGTCTGGCTCCTGGGCGGGCACACTAGGCGCACGGCCGACAGTCCTGCTCCCGAATCTGGACCCGCTCCCCACCCCTGCCTCGTGGGAGACACCCCCGCCCACGTGCGGCACGGCCTGGTAGGACCGCCTGGGACTCTCTCCCACATCTCCTGCATCCGCAAAGACACCCCCAGACAGTTTCTTGGCCCCGAGGCAGAGTGGTGAGCGAGACGCTGTCCCTGTCCCCCGGAGTTCACAGCTGTCTCAGGAACACCAGCACGGAATCGGGTCCTACGAGACGGCGTGGTGTGTGCGGAAGCAGGGGTGGGCACAAGGCGCCGCGAGGGTGTAGAGAGAACGTGATTAACTCCGGCATCAGGCAGAGCCCCGGCCGGACGCACAGGACACACCGGGACCGGGTCATCTGAAGACGGACTGATAAAGGGACTGTCCGCAGAGGCGCAGGCAGGGATCCAGCCATGACACCTGGGACTTGCTGCAGCCAGACGTGGTCACCCTCCCCGTGTCTGCCGGGTAGCCTCTAGACGCGCCTCCCCAGCCCAGATCCCAGTACCCACGCGTGATCTCCAGGAAAGAACTGTTTCTGTGGACGGCTCACCGGGTTCCCATCAACGTCCACAGACAGGAGCACAATGGCAAGTTTTTAAAAATTGCTCTTGGCTGGGGACACCTGGGTGGCTCACTCGGTTGAGTGTCCGACTTCGGCTCAGGTCGTGAGCTCACGGTCTGTGAGTTCGAGCCCCACATCGGGCTCTGTGCTGACGGCTCGGAGCCTGGAGCCTGTTTCCGATTCTGTGTCTCCCTCTCTCTCTGCCCCTCCCCCGTTCATGCTCTGTCTCTCTCTGTCCCAAAAATAAAGAAATGTTGAAAAAAAAATTAAAAAATAAACGCTAAAAAAAAAAAAAAAAAAAAAAAAAGCTTAAGACAAGAAAAGCCTCTCCCCATACCCAAATAACGTCTCCTCCAAGAAACTAACGCCTAAAAACCGAAACACTGGGGCGCCTGGGTGGCGCAGTCGGTTAAGCGTCCGACTTCAGCCAGGTCACGATCTCACGGTCCGTGAGCTCAAGCCCCGCGTCGGGCTCTGGGCTGATGGCTCAGAGCCTGGAGCCTGTTTCCGATTCTGTGTCTCCCTCTCTCTCTGCCCCTCCCCCGTTCATACTCTGTCTCTCTCTGTCCCAAAAAAAATAAAAATAAATAAACGTTGAAAAAAAAAATTTTTTTTTAATAAATAAACATTAAAAAATTTAAAAAAACTAAAATTGCTCTTGGCTGCTGGCTGTTTTGCTGAGTACAATCTCAGCTTGTCCCGAGCTACTTGGAGCTTCACCTCTCGTGTGGGCGACGTGTTTCCATAAATCACACAATCCACAGGCAGCTTGGTGGACGCAGAAGACAGAGGACGGGTCTGTGGACGCTGGCTTCGGGAATGCAGAGAAAGTGCTGGATCTGGTCCGAGAGGCGAGAGCTGGATGACGGGGCGGGGAGGGGAGAAGAGGCAGGTCCTCAGCTGGGGGGGAGAGGTAGCAGCTTCAAGGACCCCGGCAGCTATGTGCACGGACCGAGGGCTACGAAGCTGTGGTCCAGAGAGGGCTGCGATGCCGACCTGAAGGGGTGTGCGTCGAAGCGCTTTGCTGGGCTTAATTCTGGAAAGGCAGAGCCCCCAGCTGGCAGGAGACCCCGCCCCCCACACTCTCAGGTGAGGACACCTCGCCATTCTGGCCAAGTTGGGGCCCGACAACAGAACAGGCTCGCCTGGGTCTGGCTCAGAGACCATGTTTATGTTTCAAGAGACCTGTTTCCAGCACAGAGTGGGAAAGGCAGCCACACCGGCGACAGCAGCCGGGGTCCTGGTCTTGGTCTTTCCCTGCAGACAGCAGAAAGGGGGTCATCAAACGCCCAATGAAAGGGGGTCATCAAACGCCCGATGAAAGGGGGTCATCAAACGCCCCAATGGTGACCAAGCCAATGGGCGAGGGACGTCTCAGGAGGATCCTGGGGGAGAAGGTGGGCCTGGCCTATGGGTTCTTCACCCCGAGCCCTTGGCACTCACGCATCCAGATGCCCGTGCAAAGGCTCTGGGGAATGTGGGGACCTGCCCCTGGCTGGATGGGCATTTGGGACCAGATGCCGACATCCCCTTGCTCCTTGCCACGGGTAATTGCCAAATTAGGGTCCCGGCCAGTCTTGAAGGGAAAGCCAAATATAAGCATTTGAAGCTGCACACGTTTATGTTTAATTAAACCAAGTAGCTGAGTAGATGAGTCATCGGAAAGGTAGTTCTGTTAAGCCGATGCTTTGGTTATTCAGCCAGAATTTAATGAGCCCCCGTCTGAAGTGACATCGCTGAGAATGCCGGCCAATCACGTTTGCTGAGAGTAAACAGAATTTCCAATATGCCCCACTGAGAAATTAGCATAGTGCCTGGAGAGTAATTAAGCATCATTCTTCAGAACCAAAATGTCCCTCATAGTGCGAAACACGTCTGCAGACACCATCGTCTAGACAGCCTTTTAAACAAGGGAAGTCCTAGTTTGCCAGGGGGGTGGGTGACGGCGCTGGGGGGCCTATCATGTTGGTTTTGTTCTTTGTGGACTTGCCTGGAAGCCCCAAGGTGGCGGTTTTCAGTTTCGCTAGTTTGTTTTCCACTAGGAATAGAAAGTTCTTCCACGTTGACCAGAGAGGTTGATATTCCCTCTTTAATATCTTCATCTGTCTTACTGCAAAGTCGGTGTTTGCTTGTATCCCTGTTTCCTCACATCCAAGCCCTAAAATCCCAGCCAGTCAAGACCCCTGGTGTCGGTCACTTGTGAGCAGACACACACACACACACACACACACACACACACCCCAAGGCTTGGAGTTCTCAGCCCCGTGCACTATGGGACTTCTAGCAGCATTCCTGGCCTCTACCCACCAGACACCAGAGCCCCTTCTCGAGCTCTGGCATTCCCACATGTCTGCAGACGTCGACAGTGCTCCCCGGGGGCGCCACTGCCCCCACTGACCACCTCTGGTGCAGACAAAGTCCACACGGGAGCCCTGCCTCTTTTCCAGGGTAAATGTGGAGTCAAGGGCCTGACTCATCTGAAGGGCTTGCAAACGTCCGCTCTGTCCCTGGAAACGGCCCCAGCAAGGACACGGAACAGCCTACAGAAACGGTACAAGGAACGGCCGAACCAGCGGCAAGCCTCCCTGGGTCACCCCGTCGTGACTGATGTGTCCGGGAGAAGTGCAGCCCCGTCCAGAAGCGTCCGACAGGAGCCAGACGTGAAGTGACTACAGTAACGAAGATTCGTACAGCATAAAGGGTCACGGGTTGTTGTCAAAGGGAGAAGGCAAGATACCCAAGGGTCCGGGAGGCTGGCTGACGGTGATGCCGATCCTGTCTGACTCCCAAACTCTTTTTTAGTTTTTTTTAAGAGAGAGAGGGTGGGGAGGGGCAGAGAGAGAGGGAGACAGAGAATCCGAAGCAGGCTCCAGTCTCCATGCTGTCAGCACAGAGCCCGACGCGGGGCTCGAACTCACGAACCGTGAGATCATGACCTGAGCCGAGATCAAGAGGCAGACGCTCAACCTACTGAGCCGCCCAGATGCCCCCAAACGTTTTTGAAGCTGCGGATGAGGTTCTTTAGAGACAGGTCCTGGTTGGGCAGAAACCGTGGCAAGCTTTTGTCCAGACGGAGCGTCAGCCACTATGTTCTCTGAGCTTCTGGTGGGGACAGAAGGAGGGGTGGAGAGCAGGGGCCACGCTGCTGCAGCAGAAGCCCCCCCCTCCCCCAGGGGAGACCCAGCGGAAAGGGCACCTGTTCACAGCCTGCTCTGAACTAAGAACTTCACCAGCACGTGAACCCCATCTTAGGGTCACCTTGTCTCAAGATTTAGGCAGGCCTGATGCAAACTCTCTCTTTCCAGCCCTGAGAGGGATCACGGTGTCTGTGGATCCTGGCGGCTGTGGGTTCTCAGGGCCACCTCTGCTCCAGGACCCCGGCCCTCTGCTCTCTCAGCCTCACTGACACCTCTCTCCACTCACTTCCTCCCCAAAACAGAACCAGTCCCAGGGAGCCACGCCGCCCGGACGCAAGGATCAGGACACCCTCAGGACCTCCTAAACACCCAACTCCTGAAATCTCAGCTCTGGGTCTCACCAGCTTTGAACGCACACCTGCTCCTTCATCCATCCTTGGTCCCTTCCCAGCAGCCAGTGACAGGCCTCCCCTGAGGGTGGCCCTGCGTGGGACCCTCAGATAAAGACGCCTCCCCGCAAAGGAGTCACAGGGGCGGCTTTCAAGTCACAGCTTAGGAACTTTACAAACTTACTTAACGGGATTTGGTGCCACCGACAGCCACCCTTATTTCTGAAAGGAGGGAAGACACGGGGAAGGAGAGACAAGGGGCCTTTACCTTTGCACCCTGTTTTAACAGTGTCATTGAGAAATAATCCACATACCGTACAATTCACCAATTTAAATTGTACGATTCAGTTAGTATATTCAGAGTTGTGCAACCAACAGCACAGGAAATTTCAGAACATTTTAACGCCTCTGCAAATACCCACCATACCCCAGCCCCAGCCTCCCCAGCTGCTGCTACACCTTCTGTGTCTACAGAGGTCCCCGCCTGAGGACTTCTTACAAACGGGATCATACAACAGTCAGCCTTCTGTGTCTAGATTCTCTCACTCAGGGTAATGTTTTAGGGCTCATCCACGTTGGAGCGTGAATCAACTTTCCCACGTACTACCGAAAACGTTCTACTGTACGGACAGATTACATTGTGTTTGCCCGTTCCCCAATTGATTCGTATCGGGACTGCTTATACACCGTGGCCGTTTACACACTACACGTTAATCTACGTACATTCACGTTACAGCGTTTGTGCGGGTCTGTCCTGTCTCCTACCTGCGGGTCAAGTAACGACTCTATAGTTAACGTTCTGAGCCGTGTTTGTATCCCTGTCGGCAGCGAATGGGGGTGCCAATTTCGGCACATCCTCACCAACACTTGTAATTACCTGAGTGTTCTACTTTAGAAGCACTAATGGCTGTGAAACAGTCATTCATTGTGGTCTTGACTTTGATTTCTCTAATAGTCAGCGAGGTGAACACCTGTGCTCACTGGCCATTTACACATCTTATTTGGAGAAAAGTCTCTTCAGATCCTTTGCCCTTTTTTGTCTTTTTGTTACGCGGGCCTGAGAGTTCCGAAAACCAGTCCTGTCACGCCTGACTGGCAAATATTTTCCTCCATCCTTCACTCTCTTGATAGTGCCCTCCGAAGCACTAAAAATCTCTGCGAGTCCAAAATACCCGTATTTTCTTTGGTCACATTTGCTTTTGGCTTTGTA
This sequence comes from Lynx canadensis, assembly GCF_007474595.2. NCBI lineage: Eukaryota > Metazoa > Chordata > Mammalia > Carnivora > Felidae > Lynx > Lynx canadensis. The sequence goes on from NC_044308.2 coordinate 1,138,162, forward strand.
TCTGTAAAACCATTTCCCGATCCAACATCAGGAAGATTTATTCCTGTGTTTTCCTCTAAGAGTTTTATAATTAAAGTGCTTACGTCTATTCCTTTCCAGTTAATTTTTGCCAGGGCTTTGAGGCAGGGGTCCAACCTCATTCTTCAGTGTGAGCTGTCCAGCTGTCCCCGCGGCATTTGTCGAAAAGACTCTCCTTCCCCCTTTGAGTTGTCTTAGCATCCTTGTCACATCTCAGTTGACCATAAACGTGAGGCTTTATTTCTGGAATGTCGACTATATCCCATTAATTTGTATACTTACCCTTGTGTTAGCGTCACACTCTTTTGATTTGTGTCATTTTGTAGTAAGTTTGAGTCTGGGAAGTGTGAGTTCTTCGATAAATTCTCTGTGCCTATTTTGGGTTCTTTGCGTTTCTATTTGGATTTTAGGACCAGCTTGTCCTAGTCCCAAACGGCAGCTGGAATTTTGTAAGGATTGTCCTGTCATACGTCCTATGCGCCCTGGTGTTACTTCTTTTGGTCTGAATGACAGGACTTTGATTCGTGGACACGTTGATCAAAGTGGACTCTACCGACCAGGAGACGTGGTGAGCTCTCTGCCCCCGTGATGTCGGCAGGCGCCCTGGAGTCTACAAAGTGTCCCTAACAGCCACCTGTCCTCCCCCGTGTCACCCCGTGAGCCCACGGGCCACAGCTGAGGGGCAGGAGGCCTGAGAGAGGAGACAAAAAGTCCTCCCCGACCTCCTTCGAACGCTTTTCCAAACCAGAAAGGCTCTCCCATTATCCTAATTAGCGTTCTCAAGGCAGGAGGGAACATAAATCAGCCTTTCCACTAAACGGTGTCACTTTGAATTCATGCCCGTCACACACACGCATACACACTCACTCACACACACTCTCACACACCCATACCCGTCACACACGCACACACTCAGCCTCCAATTCGCCCTGCTGAGACTGCACTTGCACAGAAGCTGGATGACGTGTGGAGAAGTCTCTTTCCTGGCTCAGGAACAGGCCTGGCCGGCACGGACGCTCGCTGTGGGGCTGCCGACCACAGAAGCGACGACGGACGAGGGATGCGTATTTACACAGTATGGTGATCGGATTTGCATACGCAAATCAGGCTGCCTTCCCCCGCCTCTTTCCTGGCAAAAACATGGTAGGGGCTGCCTTAGTCTGAGTCAACTTGAATACTCACCTAGACCTCAGCCGTCTTTCGGTGGCTTAATAGCCAGTATATCGAATCGCGCCAGGCAGAAACCCACTGTCACACGTGTGTCCTAACAGAGGGCTAACTCTGCTTTCAGTAAATGCACCGTTAACTCGTAAAGAACGTGACGTGGAGGCTGGGGCGCTACGAGCAAGTACGCGGGGTTGAAATCCGAGCTGGGCCACGGAAGACGCACCCTTTGGAGATTACCCTTGGGGACCACACCTAGGCTTTCCGGATTCTGCACACAGTGATCAGGTGAAATTGGTAGCACGTTGCTGACCTCGAGGACGGTCATCTCCGCAGGGTCACCTGTGGTTCTGGAGCGCAGAGAACCTGCAAGCAGGAGAGAAAGTAAATGCAGTAAGTCAGTTTGCACAAATGGCGCTTTGTAAGCCGTTATATGGTTTTTAAAGTGTTAGTTGTTACTATCACTACATTCCTATAGTGACAGCTATTATTACCAGAGCAGAAGTCAGGGGGCCTTGAGTTTACTCTCGGGTCCCCGGTACAGCTGTTTCTGAAGCTTTGGGGCATCCTTGGCCAAATACAACAGAAACTGACCCTTTCTGTCCTGGTACCTGATGGGCAGAGCAGGACTTCCACGCCGCAAGGAAGGGATGAGAGGGGCTCTCTCCGTTCTTTTCTTTTTTTTAATTTTTTTTTAACGTTTATTTTTGAGAGAGAGAGAGAGAGAGAGAGAGAGAGAGAGAGAGAGCGCAAGCAGGGGAGGGGCAGAGGGAGAGGAAGACACATAATCCGAAGCAGGTTCCAGGCTCCAAGCTGTCAGCACAGAGCCCGACGCGAACCCACGAACCATGAGAGCATGACCTGAGCCGAAGTCGGATGCTCAACCTATTGAGCCACCCAGGCGCCCCTCTTTTAGCTTTTTTAAGTCTTGGTCTCTTCATCCATAAAATGGAAACCTGACAAGGTTCTGGTGAGGGTCCAATGGGACAATGGGTGGGAGAACCCTTTGAAGCAAATGTACCGTGCCCACGGAGACACTCCGGGCCCCCCGCAGTGGGAGCCGAGGGGCACCTCAGGGCCAACAGCAGACAAAATCAGAGGAAGCAGTGCTTTTGACAGAGAGCAGACTGCCTGGGAGGAGAGCTAGCGAACAAGGTGAAGGGAACCCTAGACCCAAACATGTGCATATCTGCGGTCACCAACAGCCCTCTCCAGGAGGAACAAGGCCACCTTTTCATTCTGAGGCAGACACAGAGAGGAGACTGTGGCACACTGACCACCACGACGCGCCTCACGGATCTCCAACTACAGAGAGAGTAATTCCCTGACAACTCCAGCTGCCTCTGAAATCCAGCCTCACGTCTGTGCCAAGGAGCAACTCCCTCCGGTGATGGGGTCCAGCAGGGCCACTGAGGCAGGCCAGGTCCCGGAGGACGCAGAGCTCCCCGATGGCCGGCTTCCTCTCCGGGACCCGCTGTGGCTCTGCCAGGCCTTCCTTAGCCTGGATGGCAGCCGGGGAGGCTCCTACCTGCCTCTCTCGCCCAGGGCCCCTCTCGCAGGGCAGACATCTCGTCTCAGAGACGCCACAGGGTCTGCTCCCCAGAAACATGCAGTGTGGACTGAGGTCCCTGACCTGACAACCAAAACATTCTGTAGCTCTGTTTCCATTAGCCTACAGAGGGATGGGCCGACGAGAGGCGACAGGGAGGAAAGGATACGCGGGGGCGAAGAAAGGCTTTTTTCAATGTGAAGGGAGATCTATTTTGAGAAGAAAGGAGACCTTTACAAAAACGCGGTTGAGAGCTGTCCCGGGATGGCATCGGCTGCCTTAGGAAGCAGGAGCTCCTGTCCCTGGAGGTGTCAGGTCACAGGACCACGGCTACCTTGCTGGCATTTGGCCACGTGACACGCGTGGCTGCTGAACCCGGTGGTCTGTAGGGTCTGAGGGCCACAAGTCATTCAATTCCACGCACAGGCCGGTCTGCACACTCCCGGCACCTTAACACTAGGACATCGCCGTGTCCCGGCCTCAGCGCCCAGTTTGATTCTTCCACGGAAGTGACCTGTGTCCGTCAAGCTTACCTCCTGCTCTAGACCTTGAAGAAGCCCTGTGGCTCCAGTCCCTCCGTCCCCAGGGGCGCTCTCGGTGGGACGGGACACCAGCCACCCGGACAGGAGCCACTGTGCTGAAGGACGCGCCAGGGCAGCGCGGAGGCTCCAGGCACACACGGCCCTGGGGAGGCCACAAAAGGCCGGCCTCCCTGCCACCCCAGGACTCCAGCGGGCCCGTTGGCTTACTGGCATGCGCTGGAGGGGGCACGGCGGGCATGTCTGCAGTGGAACCAGGCTTTAGAGAGGAGGGGTCGGGCTCCCCCCCGCCGCCTCCGGGGCCTTTTTCTGGGCCCCCTGCCCTTCTAGGAGGGGCCACGTCCACTCCTTCTCCAGTTGCCCGCCACGCCGTGGCCCAGCCTCCAGCCTCCGTCACTGCAAGACCTTGACCGCCAGGACCTCCACTCACCAGACCCAAAGGGTACGTTCCCCGTCCTCGACACGCCGGCCTTTCCGGAGCACCCGCCAGCATTGGCCCCGCGATCTGTCCCCTGTTTCACTTTCTCTCAAGCTGTCCTTTGTTGGCAGCCCCTTCCACAAATACTCCTTCCTTCCACCAGCGCGGGCCAGGCACCGGTCTAGGCGCCGGGAATACAGTGGTGACCAGTTCCCATCCTTATGGACGCTACACGCTAATGGGAAAGACGCACAACAAACACCTACACACACAGATGTCAGATTGCAACCGTAACAACCCATTCATCGGCGGGGGATGCCTCATGGGGGGGGGGACGCCACATGGTGGGGGAACACTGCAAGGGGGCGCACCGCATGGCGGGGGGACACCACACGGTGGGGGGGGACACTGTACAGTGAGAGGGGACACTACACGGTGGGGGGGATCTTGTACCAGGGACACTGACTCGGTCGGGGAAGCCAGGAAAACCTTCCCGGAGGAGGTGACGTCTGCTGAGAGCTGGGGGCAGACGAGGGCTAACTAGACGAACAGCAGCAGGAACAACATCCGAGGCAGAGGGAAGAGCTCACAGAAAGGCCACTTGGTGGGAGGGAGCACGGTGGGCACGTCTCAACGGTGGGCACGTCTGAACAGTGGGAGGGAGCACCGTGGGAGGGAGCACGATGGGCACGTCTGAACCATGGAAGGGAACACGGTGGGCAGTCTCAACAGCGGGAGGGAGCACGGTGGGCACGTCTGAACAGCGGGAGGGAGCACGGTGGGCATGTCTGAATGGCAGGAGGGAGCACAGTGGGCACGTCTGAACCGCGGGAGGGAGCACAGTGGACACGTCTCAATGGTGGGCATGTCTGAACGGCAGGAGGGAGCACGGTGGGCACGTCTCAATGGTGGGCATGTCTGAACGGCAGGAGGGAGCACGGTGGGCACGTCTCAATGGTGGGCACGTCTGAACAGCAGGAGGGAGCACGGTGGGCAAGTCTGAATGGCAGGAGGGAGCACAGTGGGCACGTCTGAACCACGGGAGGGAGCACGGTGGGCACGTCTGAACAGTGGGAGGAGCATGGTGGGCTCCTCTCAACGGTGGGCAAGTCTCAACAGCGGGAGGGAGCACGGTGGGCACGTCTGAACAGCGGGAGGGAGCACGGTGGGCATGCCTGAATGGCAGGAGGGAGCACAGTGGGCACGTCTGAACAGTGGGATGGAGCACGATGGGCACGTCTCAATGGTGGGCATGTCTGAACGGCAGGAGGGAGCACGGTGGGCACATCTCAACGGTGGGCACGTCTGAACAGCAGGAGGGAACACAGTGGGCAAGTCTGAATGGCAGGAGGGAGCACAGTGGGCACGTCTGAACCGCGGGAGGGAGCACGGTGGGCACGTCTGAACAGTGGGAGGAGCACGGTGGGCTCCTCTCAACGGTGGGCAAGTCTCAACAGCGGGAGGGAGCACAGTGGGCATGTCTGAACAGCGGGAGGGAGCACAGTGGGCAAGTCTGAATGCAGGAGGGAGCACAGTGGGCACGTCTGAACCGCGGGAGGGAGAACGATGGGCACGTCTCAATGGTGGGCATGTCTGAACGGCAGGAGGGAGCATGGTGGGCACGTCTCAACGGTGGGCACGTCTGAACAGCGGGAGGGAGCATGGTGGGCACGTCTGAACGGCGGGAGGAGCACGGTGGGCTCCTCTCAACGGTGGGCACGTCTCAACAGCGGGAGGGAGCACGGTGGGCATGGCTGAACGGCGGGAGGGAGCACGGTGGGCTCCTCTCAACGGTGGGCACGTCTCAACAGCGGGAGGGAGCACGGTGGGCATGTCTGAATGGCAGGAGGGAGCACAGCGGGCACGTCTGAACCACGGGAGGGAGCACGGTGGGCACGTCTCAATGGTGGGCATGTCTGAACGGCAGGAGGGAGCACGGTGGGCATGTCTCAATGGTGGGCACGTCTGAACAGCGGGAGGGAGCACGATGGGCAAGTCTGAATGGCAGAAGGGAGCACAGTGGGCACGTCTGAACCACGGGAGGGAGCACGGTGGGCTCCTCTCAACGGTGGGCACGTCTGAACAGCAGGAGGGAGCACAGTGGGCACGTCTGAACAGCGGGAGGGAGCACGGTGGGCAAGTCTGAATGGCAGGAGGGAGCACAGTGGGCACGTCTGAACCGCGGGAGGGAGCACGGTGGGCACGTCTGAACAGTGGGAGGAGCACGGTGGGCTCCTCTCAACGGTGGGCACGTCTCAACAGCGGGAGGGAGCACGGTGGGCATGTCTGAATGGCAGGAGGGAGCACAGTGGGCACGTCTGAACCGCGGGAGGAAGCACAGTGGGCACGTCTGAACCGCGGGAGGGAGCACAGTGGGTACGTCTGAACCGCGGGAGGGAGCACGGTGGGCTCCTCTCAACGGTGGGCACGTCTCAACAGCGGGAGGGAGCACGGTGGGCACGTCTGAATGGCGGGAGGAGCACGGTGGGCTCCTCTCAACGGTGGGCACGTCTGAACCGCGGGAGGGAGCACGGTGGGCACGTCTGAACAGTGGGAGGAGCACGGTGGGCTCCTCTCAATGGTGGGCACGTCTCAACAGCGGGAGGGAGCACGGTGGGCACGTCTGCAACCTCTGTCAAAAAGAAAACTCGACCTTCCCATTTTGAGAAGCCTGTCATTACCCCAGGGTCCCCAGCGCTCACTCGATGGCTGGGGGGGCGTGCCCTTTCCGAGCAGACAAGGCCTCGTTCCGTGCTGGTTTGGGTGTCTGAACAGTTTAGAAGCAGGAAGCTGGGCCAGACAACCTGAGGAAGCTTCCAGGTCCTCTGAGCTCGCGTGTGCGAACGTGTCCCGCTGTTTGGTTTTCGTCGAGAACCGTGGTCACTGCTAGCAGGTGTGCACGTTCCTCCCCGTGGGGTCTAAGTGTGCACACAATGGCATTCGTGGGTCTGCACGAGTCTCTGGGGACTTGTGTGTGGACGTCTACGCCTGACTGTCTGACCTCTAAGGGCCAGTGGTGTTGGGTGTGAGTTCACCCTTCACAGGCTGGGCCTCGCACACAGCCAGTCTCCACACAGTCACCCGCGTGGTGCAGACCCGTCACCCACAGCCTCGGGGGCCCAGTGACAGAAAGAACAGAGCCCTGAGCAGCAGGTGGGGCTACAGCTGACCAGCTGTTCAGCATTGGGCAAATCACTTTACCTCTCTGATGTGTCTCCACGTCCCCATCTATAAAATGAACACAAAAGTTCCTAATTCCTAGGGGCACCTGGGTGGCTCAGTCAGTTAAGCAAGCGTCCGACTTCAGCTCAGGTCATGATCTCACAGTCTGTGAGTTCGAGCCCCACTTTAGGCTCTGTGCTGACAGCTCGGAGCCTGGAACCTGCTTCGGATTGTGTCTCCCTCTCTCTCTCTGCCCCTCCCCTGCTTGTGCTCTCTCTCTCTCTTTCAAAAAAAATTAAACATTAAAAAAACAGTAGTGAGGGTGTCTGGGTGGCTCAGTTGATTAAACATCTGACTTTTGCTCAGGTCACGATCTCACAGTATATGAGTTCAAGCCCCGCGTCGGGCTCTGTGCTGACGGCTCGGAGCCTGGAGCCTGCTTCGGATTCTGTGTCTCCCCCTCTCTCTGCCCCTCCCCCACTTGCTCTCTCTCAAAAATAAGTAAAACATTTTTAAAAAGTATCGAATTATTTTTTTTTTTAATTTTTTAATGTTTACTTAGTCAACATGGCTAATAAGTCAGTAAGTCAAGTGGCTTATTTGGGGGCCGAGGGGGAGCGGGGAGGAAAGGGCACATCACCAAATGACCCAGTGCTGTGGGGACAGAGCTTAACCCCACGGGGCCACCCTCCCCGGGCTTGAGCCCACCGCGTGGGCAGGTACTGAGGGTCACAGACCAACTCAGGCGCTCGCGGGCGACAAGCTGCTGGCCAGAAGCCGCGCATAGGGACCGGGTGGCATTTGCTTCCGTCCCAGGCAAAGCGGCAAAGCTGGTTTCACGACAAAGACCCGCCTTCTGGGCAGGAAGTGCACACAGGGCCTTCTGGGGGAAGCGAGCCAGAAAGCGAGCTTGGTCAGGCCTACGAGCGTCTGGCCCGGCCTTTCACGGAGTCGCAGAAACACCTACTTCTGAGCACCGGCTCTGTGCAGACCCGTGCCGAGTGCTGCAGACGCGGCCACGAGCAAGACAGACCCCACTCTGCCCTCCAGGAGGCCTCGTGGGGATGCCCAACCTGAACCATCGCAAAGACAGGCACGCGGTTACCTGCGGTGGGAAATGAGCACACGCGATCTGTGTGGAAGGAGGGTGGGGGACGACATCTGAGATCCGACCAGAAGGCTGAGTAGGGGACGGAAATTCCAAGCAGACAGCCTAGCATGTGCAAGGGCCCTGAGGCAGTGAGAGCTTGGCACTGTGTGCTGGGAAGCGAGTTTGTGGCCTGCTGCCAGGGAGCACCACCAGAAATGGCGGCTGGAGATGTGGGAGGGTCACACCAGGTGGCATGAGGAAGACTGTAGACCAGTGACGGCATGGGACAGCCCTGCAGGTGAAAGGCCAAGCAGGAGAGACGCTGCGGCTTTCCACCCCGTTCCATCACCGGCCTCGCGTCCAGCCTGACCGTAAAGTGGTGGCGCTGATGAGCGTGGGAATCGGGGTGCGTGTGGGGCTGCTGGCGCCCCCTCTGTGCTGCCCGAGCAGCCCCGGCCACCCTCTGCGGGTCCACATGGTGGCCTGGCCCCTTCTTCCCTGGGGGGACCCGGGAGCCCGTGGAGCCCGCCCCCACACTGCCACCACAGGGCACCGGGACCACGGCCATCGTCACCAGCCACCTTCCCCGTCTGTGCCGGAAAACGTGCCTCCTGCAGCGGAACGAGCCTGCCGGGCCCCCACCCCCCTGCATCTATCTCAGAGTCAGCAGAGGTCCCGCACCCCGCCCCCCCTGCCCCTTCCTGACCACACACACTCCGCTCCGTGGCCTGGGACGCGGGTCCTCTCTCTGCCCCCACTCGGCACCCATGCGTCCTCCCGGCCGCGGCCTGGGCGCCTCAGCAAGTCTGCTCGGAATCCCTTCGCCCCCTCCCGTCCTGCTTCTTCAGGGCGTCCCGGCAGCAAAGTTCACACCTGTCAGTGGATGGTGTGTCCCGTCTCCAGGGCGTCTGCCTGCGGGACCAGAATTCCCGGGCGGTGGGGCCCGGGACCCCCAGCTTAGTGCTGGGCCTGGGGCACGAGACGCCGGGACCCTCAGGGACACGAGTCTGTAAAGAGGGGTTTGAGATAACAGTGCAGGAGGGGCGGAGGGAGGGAGGCCAGATGCTCGGGCTGGCTGTCCACCCTCCCTCCGGGCCCCTCCGCCGCATGCCTTCCTCCCCAGCCAGGACACGCGCGGCAGGCTGGTGGCCTCGGGGCCCATCCGGCTGCAGGCCGCTCGCTCTGCCCAGGGCTCTCAGGAGGCACCTGGCACATCTCGGTGTGGGAATAATACCCAGCCCCGCGTCCAAGCCTCTCTCTCCTCCCCTGCCCTGGAGGGGAGCCCACCACATTCCAGCACCATCTGCTTCCGCACAGCCTGCCAGGCTCCCCCTGGCTGAGAGGGTCCCTGGGCCACCACGGGATCAGTACCCACGGCGGGTGGGCAGACACATGGTCTGGGGTCGGGGACCCAGTCCCAGCTGCGGAATCGCGTGGAGGGCGTGGGGGTGGGATGGACGTCCCCACGGAAGGCCGGAGTGTGGAAGGGGCCAGCTCTGGGGTGAAAATGGCCTAAATTCACAACGGTCACATGGCACATCCTGCTAGCACGGGATGCGTCCTGAATTCGGAGGATAAAAGTGAGGGAAGAATCAGGCTGGACGAGGTGGGGAGTCCGGCTCGGCATCCCAAAGGCCGGCCTGGCCGAGCACAGGGGTGCTGGACTTCGTGAGCACCCGTCGAGTGCGGGTGGGGTGTCTGCTGGGGAGGCACGGCTCAGGGACCACCAGGGAAAGTGAAGCAGGGAAGAGAATGACTCACAGGTCTGGAGGAAGCACCCCGCCTGGAGGGGCCCCACGGGGAGTCAGCACGGGGTGCGGACCGGGCAGGAGCAGCCTGACCCGGGCACACGCCCTGATTAGGGTCCACGGACAGGGTGCTTCTGGGACTCCCGGCAGGCACATGGCTGGCTGGCTTGCACTGAAAAGAGTAGGGTTTGGCTGCGCCCTGAGGGGTTTTCTCTAAGGGGCCACACAAGGGGAGGGAGCTGGGGGGCAGGAGAGGCTGTGCCCCACCAGGAGTGCGGGGGGGGGGGAACCACCTCAGGAACCCACACCCACTTGGGACCCTGTGGGCTATTAGAGTGCGCACCTGCGGGAGCAGCTGGTGCGAGGTCAAGGCCCCCGGGGCCGTTATTAGGGTGTGCACCTGTTGGGACCTGTGGGAGGGAGGGGGGGACGTGCGAGGTCAAGGCCCCGCGGGCTGCTCGGCCACACGGAATGGATGCCAAGGCAGACTCCTACGGGGTGATTTAAACTCTCAACAGAGGGCTAATGGTGCGTCCTCATGTACCAAGTGGAGCGAGGGTCCCGGGCCGAATGGGCCCAGACAAGGAGAGAGGCCACGACGGCAAATCCCGGGACGGGAGGCCAGTCGGTTGGAGCAGGACCAGGGCCGCCCTCCGTCCGCTCTGAAGCGGGCTTGCTGGGTGGTGCCCACCCCCGTGCGGCAGCCGCCGCGGACCCGGGTGCCGAGAGCAAGGCTCCCGGCTCAACCCACACCGGCCGTGTGACCTCCAGCAGGTCACCGGACTTCTCTGAGCCCCTCACCTGTAACACGGGGACTGTAAGGTGCCTCGCGGGGCTGGGGGGGGGGGGTGGTCTGAGGAGCTGACCACGGGCCGGCCCCGCCCCCAGGACTCCCAGCCTCGAGGGACGCTCGCGGGATGAGCCGCTGGCCTCCCGGGCGAGTGTCTCATCACAAAGTCCGGCAACCTCAGTAACGCTCCGCACGCGAACCACTGGGAAACGCACATCAAAACCACCAGAGACGCCACCCCGCGGCCACCGGGGCGGCCCCCGTCCCAAAGCGGCAAACAACACGCACTGCCGGGCCGTGGCGGAACCGCAAGCCGTGTCCGCTGTGGGCGGGAACGTACAACGGCGGCTGCGGATCGCGCCGTGGCGGTTCCGGCTCCGGCGGCGGCGGGAAGGACCGTGTGGCCAACGCACGGGCGTGTCACCGAGCCTCGGAGACGGGGAGACGCTGCACCTGGGGCAGCACCGAGGACCCCTGAGCAAAGGAAGTCCGCGTCAGAGACCGCGGCGTGTGGCCCCGCGAATGTGATGGACCTGGCCTCGTCAAGGTCACGGCAAGGTCACGGTTGTCGCGGGAGCCAGAGTGGGGGTCGGAGCTCCAGTCCAGCAAGACGAGTGAGCTCTGGGGCGCCTGGGCGGCTCAGTCGGTTCGGCGTCGGACTTCGGCTCAGGGCGTGATCTCGCGGTTCGTGGGTTCGAGCCCCAAGTCGGGCTCTGTGCCGACAGCTCGGAGCCTGGAGCTGCTTTGGATTCTGGGTCTCCCTATCTCTCTGACCCTCCCCTGCTCACACTCTGACTCTCTCCCAAAAATAAATAAAGATTAAAAAAAAAAAAAGAAATATCTATCGGAGGGGCGCCTGGGGGCTCAGTCAGTTGAGCGTCTGACTTTGGCTCAGGTCATGATCTCACGGTCCGTGAGTTCGAGCCCCGCATTGGGTTCTGTGCCGACAGCTCGGAGCCTGGAGCCTGTTTCGGATTCTGGGTCTCCCTCTCTCTCTGACCCTCCCCTGTTCATGCTCTCTCTCTCTCTGTCTCAAAAATAAATAAATGTTAAAAAAAAAAGACAAGCCGCACTCTGCAGGTGGCTGGGGCAGACAGTCACACAGCAACGTGCTCACACAGCAGCCACTGCACCCCTACACCTACCAGTGGTTAGGATGCTGCTTTATGTCCGTGAATCAACACGTAAAGTGTTAAAGGCTGAGAACGCGGTATCAGAAGCTTGAGACTGGGTGCCAGGAGGCCTCGGTCCAGGGCAGGGAAGGGAGGGCAGGTCCTCCTGGAGGGAGCGGCAACGTAGAGCGATCACGGCTGAACAGGGACCGCCGACAACGCCCGAGGGGCAACGGGGTTGGCCCGGGGGAAGGTCACAGAGGGCGACGCAGAGGGCACTGCCAGTCCGGACAGCAAGTTGTGACAAGCTCACTAGGGCCGCTCTGGGCTCGGTCAGCAGTGCGCACCTTCCCAGAGGGCTCTCATTTCGTAGACGCCCCCCCCCCAAACATAGGCGGCCTCGATCTGCCCTCTTCCTCTCAAAATCTTGATCCCTTTGCACCCCAATAGGATCTGAGTCCCAAGAGGCTTCTCTGCTGTTTCTTTTGGGCAGCCCAGCAAATCCTCAGGACAGCGGGGCTGCAGGTGCCTGGCTAAGGTCCTGGGGTCTCAGGAGCGTGTGAGGGAAGCTCGCGGCCACCGGCAGGGCACCCAGCCTGCTCACTCGGCAGGACAGACCTGGCGTTCTCGTCCCAGCCGGGTCCTCAGCACTCATTCTTTCGCCCCCTCTGCCAAGCCCCCTTTCTTGGAACCCGGGCCCGCGGCCCCACAGCTACAGCTTTACACAAAGGGGGTACCACACGGCAGTTTCCAAACCCCCGGCTCCTTCAAATCTCTGTGTCTTCTCTCTCTCTCTCTCTCTCTCTCTCTCTCTCTCTCTCTCTGCTTCACCTCTTCTGGGTAATTAAACGGAAAGAGCCTAGAAACCCCCTTCTAATCAATAATTCAAAATGTTGGTCTCCAGTGACATTTTTTCTCATTACAGTTCTCTGGGTCAGGCATTCATGAATTCTCCAGGATGGAGGTCCCTGCTGGGATCTGGAAGTACAATTAACACTGTCTTTGGGTAATTATGTATTTTTAACTTATCCTGCTTCTTTTTTTTTTTTTTTTCCCTAAGCAGCCAGAAAGGATTATTTATAAGGGAAATGTTACGGTCTCACGAGTTGGGCATTTGTAAAGAAAGAGACGTTTGAAATATTGGCTGAGTCGAGAAGGAGGTGAAAATGGTTCAAGCCCTGCTTAAAAATTCCTGACGTGACATTTCGGCTTTGTAATGAGCACCCCGGGTGTCCCTTCTCTGCTGGCCCCGCCTGCCATCTCCTTCTCCCTCGGGAGACCGTGATGATGGCTCAACCAGCACCCGTTCTTTCCTTCCCTCAAAATTCCATGTCAGTAACAGAACGCTGATTTTGTTCAGCACCGCAAGGTGTCCAACTTAAAATCCCTGCCAACTCCACTGCAGCTAGAAGTGACCAGGTGAACGTGTTGGCCGGTGAGATGCAAACAGAAGTCTACTGTGTGAGGCCTCAGGGAAAACGAAGCCCACTCAGCCGGCCTATGCCTGTGCCCAGCCTGGAATGTGAAAGTGATGGCTGGAAGAGGAGCAGCCATTTTGCAACCATGAGGATAAAACTCACACATTAAGAATGACACAGCAGAGAGCCAAAAAACGAACAAAACCCCAGACACAGCTGCGCTGGTCCTGAATAGACTTCTTCAGGATTCCTGTGATTTGTGAAAAATGAATTCCGGTGTAGTTAAGCCACTGGTAGATCTGTTTCTTCTTATGTGTGGCCGGTGTGAGCCCTGAATGACGTACCCTTCTAGATAACTGGACACTCGCAGAGCCAACTAAACCAGCATCAGAGGAGACACTGGCAGTGTCTAAGGCCATCCTCCACTGAAAACAATGTGTTTTCAGGCTCCCCTGCCCTGCAGGTTAGGAATGCAGGGTTGAGTCACCGTCTCTGAGGACAAGAACCTCAGCGGCCACAGTGAACACCTGCCGTTATGTCTCAAGCCCCCGGCACCCCCGCTGGGCCCCCAGGCTGCTGAGGCCCTCCTTTTACAGGGAACCACCCCTTCTCTGTGCAGCTCCCTCTTCTCCTTGTGCCCCTGGCTCTTCCTCCCCAGGGATCACTGTTTGTCCCCAGCCTCACTGCAGGACAGATCTGCTCTCCTTCCTCCGGTAACCGCCCCCTCCCCGGGCGGGGCAGACCGTCACCCAGGAAGTGTTGCCTCTTCCCTCCTCTGTTCCGTGCTCCAGACTGACACATACTGTGTGCCTGACCCCCTGGGACGCCCAGGCCTAGTATCCAAGCCGAACCCGTCTTCTCTCGCTAGTCAAAGCCACCATGAGCATCTCTTCACACCCACTAGAAAGGCTATTATTTATTTTTTTTAATTTTTTTTAATGTTTATTTGAGAGAGAGAGAGAGAGAGAAAGGGAGAGAGAGCGCGAGTGGAGGGGGGGACAGAGAGAGAGAATCCCAAGCAGGCTCTACACTCAGCACAGAGCCCCGCTCGGCCCCCAACTCACCAACCTTGTGATCCAGACCTGAGCGGAAATCAAGAGTCAGACCCACGGAGCCACCCAGGGGCCCCTGTTATTTTTATAAAAAACAAACAAAATAACAAGTGTTGGCAAGGGTGAAGAAATTACTGGCGGAAATGTGAAACGGTGGGACCCTGTGGAAACCGGCAGGGCGACTCTTCCAAAAAATTGGAACTAGAATCAGTGTCTGATCCAGTCATCTGCTTGCAGGGATGCGACCCGCCTCCCTGGAAGATCACGAGACCGTGTCAGGCGCGGGGATCCCCCCCCAAGACCAGGAGACATGTCAGGCGCGGGGATCCCCCCCCAAGACCAGGAGACCGTGTCAGGCACGGGGAGCCCCCCCCAAGACCATCAGACCGTGTCAGGCGCGGGGAGCCCCCCCCAAGACCAGGAGACCGTGTCAGGCACGGGGATCCCCCCCCAAGACCATCAGACCGTGTCAGGTGCGGGGATCCCCCCCCAAGACCAGGAGACCGTGTCAGGTGCGGGGATCCCCCCCCAAGACCAGGAGACATGTCAGGCACGGGGAGCCCCCCCAAGACCATCAGACCGTGTCAGGCACGGGGATCCCCCCCAAGACCAGGAGACCGTGTCAGGCGCGGGGATCCCCCCCCCAATACCATCAGACCGTGTCAGGCACGGGGATCCCCCCCAAGACCATCAGACCGTGTCAGGCGCGGGGATCCCCCCCCAAGACCAGGAGACCGTGTCAGGTGCGGGGATCCCCCCCCAAGACCAGGAGACATGTCAGGCACGGGGAGCCCCCCCAAGACCATCAGACCGTGTCAGGCACGGGGATCCCCCCCAAGACCAGGAGACCGTGTCAGGCGCGGGGATCCCCCCCCCAATACCATCAGACCGTGTCAGGCACGGGGATCCCCCCCAAGACCATCAGACCGTGTCAGGCGCGGGGATCCCCCCCAAGACCATCAGACCGTGTCAGGCGCGGGGATCCCCCCCCAAGACCAGGAGACCGTGTCAGGCACGGGGAGCCCCCCCAAGACCATCAGACCGTGTCAGGCGCGAGTATCCCCCCCCAAGACCAGGAGACCGTGTCAGGCACGGGGAGCCCCCCCCAAGACCAGGAGACCGTGTCAGGCGCGGGGATCCCCCCCCAAGACCAGGAGACCGTGTCAGGCACGGGGAGCACCCCCCAAGACCATCAGACCGTGTCAGGCACGGGGAGCCCCCCCCAAGACCATCAGACCGTGTCAGGCACGGGGATCCCCCCCCAAGACCAGGAGACATGTCAGGCGCGGGGAGCCCCCCCCAAGACCATCAGACCGTGTCAGGCGCGGGGATCCCCCCCCAAGACCATCAGACCGTGTCAGGCACGGGGAGCCCCCCCCAAGACCAGGAGACCATGTCAGGCACGGGGATCCCCCCCAAGACCATCAGACCGTGTCAGGCGTGGGGATCCCCCCCAAGACCAGGAGACCATGTCAGGCACGGGGAGCCCCCCCAAGACCATCAGACCGTGTCAGGCGCGGGGAGCCCCCCCCAAGACCAGGAGACCGTGTCAGGCACGGGGATCCCCCCCCAAGACCATCAGACCGTGTCAGGCGCGGGGATCCCCCCCCAAGACCAGGAGACCGTGTCAGGTGCGGGGATCCCCCCCCAAGACCAGGAGACATGTCAGGCACGGGGAGCCCCCCCAAGACCATCAGACCGTGTCAGGCACGGGGATCCCCCCCAAGACCAGGAGACCGTGTCAGGCGCGGGGATCCCCCCCCAATACCATCAGACCGTGTCAGGCACGGGGATCCCCCCCAAGACCATCAGACCGTGTCAGGCACGGGGATCCCCCCCAAGACCATCAGACCGTGTCAGGCGCGGGGATCCCCCCCCAAGACCAGGAGACCGTGTCAGGTACGGGGAGCCCCCCCAAGACCATCAGACCGTGTCAGGCGCGAGTATCCCCCCCCAAGACCAGGAGACCGTGTCAGGCACGGGGAGCCCCCCCCAAGACCAGGAGACCGTGTCAGGCGCGGGGATCCCCCCCCAAGACCAGGAGACCGTGTCAGGCACGGGGAGCACCCCCCAAGACCATCAGACCGTGTCAGGCACGGGGAGCCCCCCCCAAGACCATCAGACCGTGTCAGGCGCGGGGATCCCCCCCCAAGACCAGGAGACATGTCAGGCGCGGGGAGCCCCCCCCAAGACCATCAGACCGTGTCAGGCGCGGGGATCCCCCCCCAAGACCATCAGACCGTGTCAGGCACGGGGAGCCCCCCCCAAGACCAGGAGACCATGTCAGGCACGGGGATCCCCCCCAAGACCATCAGACCGTGTCAGGCGTGGGGATCCCCCCCAAGACCAGGAGACCATGTCAGGCACGGGGAGCCCCCCCCAAGACCATCAGACCGTGTCAGGCGCGGGGAGCCCCCCCCAAGACCAGGAGACCGTGTCAGGCACGGGGATCCCCCCCCAAGACCATCAGACCGTGTCAGGCGCGGGGAGCCCCCCCCAAGACCAGGAGACCGTGTCAGGCACGGGGAGCCCCCCCAAGACCATCAGACCGTGTCAGGCACGGGGAGCCCCCCCCAAGACCATCAGACCGTGTCAGGCGCAGGGATCCCCCCCCAAGACCATCAGACCGTGTCAGGCACGGGGAGCCCCCCCCAAGACCATCAGACCGTGTCAGGCACGGGGAGCCCCTACCCACCCCCAGAAGACCCCTGAGGCCCTCTCAGGCACGGGGATCCCCCCCCAAGACCAGGAGACCGTGTCAGGCACGGGGAGCCCCCCCAAGACCATCAGACCGTGTCAGGCACGGGGATCCCCCCCCAAGACCATCAGACCGTGTCAGGCGCGGGGATCCCCCCCCAAGACCAGGAGACCATGTCAGGTACAGGGAGCCCCCCCCAAGACCATCAGACCGTGTCAGGCACGGGGATCCCCCCCAAGACCAGGAGACCGTGTCAGGCACGGGGAGCCCCCCCCCAAGACCATCAGACCGTGTCAGGCACGGGGATCCCCCCCCAAGACCATCAGACCGTGTCAGGCGCGGGGATCCCCCCCCAAGACCAGGAGACCATGTCAGGTACAGGGAGCCCCCCCCAAGACCATCAGACCGTGTCAGGCGCGGGGATCCCCCCCCAAGACCATCAGACCGTGTCAGGCACGGGGAGCCCCTACCCACCCCCAGAAGACCCCTGAGGCCCTCTCAGGCACGGGGATGCCTCCCCCCAAGACTGCAAGACCGTGTCAGGCACGGGGATCCCCCCACCCACCCCCAGAAGACCGGGAGACCCCTCTCAGGCAGGTCCTTGCACACCCACGTTCGGGCAACAGTGCTCACAACTGTGAAAACCTGGCTGCGAGCCAGGGTTGGGGGCAGGTGACCAGAGAAGCACGGGGGCCACACCCAGGAAGGAGCCTTGGTGCCACGGCGCCACGTGGGCCGCGGCCATCACAGAACAAGCGTGTGGTCCCTGTGACAGGCACGGTCACGGTGACGGATGCAGGGGTGGGTGTGGGGGGTGCAGTGCATGGGAGGAACACAGTAGTCGGCGTCAGGGCGGCGGGGGGACACAGGGGTGGGTGCGAAAGGGGAGGACGGGGGAGGGGGACACAGGTGGGCGCGGGGGCAGGAGTGGACGCAGTGGGGGGTGCGGGGGGGAGGGGCGCAGTGGTAGGAGGGGGGAAAGGGGGGCAAGGGAGGACGCAGGGGTGGGCACGGAGGAGGGGTGTGGGGGGCAGGGGGGCGGGGAGATCGGGGGTCCTGCTGGACAGGGACCGAGCTCCCGAGTGGGAAGATGAGACGGTTCCGGAGCCGGGCAGTGGCCGCGACCATACAGCACTGTCAACCCGGTTCCTGCCGCTGAAATGTGCACAGACCCGCTTGACGAGAACACGTTCCTACAACCTGTTAAATGTCTGCTCACCCTCCCTCCCGTCTGCCAATCTTGTGCACGTGCGCGTGTGCACGCCCCCTTCCCAAAACCCGGGGTCACCCTTCACCCCCTTCTGGCCTCTCTCTGTCCATCAGCAGACGCCAGCCCCGGGTCACCCCCTTTCGGCCTCCCTCGGACCGCCCACCAGCAGGCACTGTCCAAGCCACCTTCCGGATGCGCCCCCGGGTCGCCCCGCCTCTTCCATGACCACCACTCTGATCCGTGCACCCGTGTCTGACGGAAGGGCCCGGCCTGACCTCCCGGTCCCTTCCTGCCGCCTGTCTGTCCACCGTCCCCCGGTACCAGTATGGCCGCCTCCCCACCTACGACCTGTGCGCGCTGCCCAGCGCCCCTAGAACAAGGTCCAGGCCGCCAGCGCTCAGCCTGCGTACTCCGTTCCCCACCCACTGTTCCCTGTGGGGCTCGGTACTCTGGCCAAACAGACAGAACAGACCAGCCTTTCTCCAGGCCCTCCCTCGCTGCGACGCCCTTAGCAAGAGCCCCTCTTTCAGGCATCCACCCTAAAGCCACCTCCTCAGAGAGGCTCCCCCTCGCCCCCCGACTTCAGGGCCCCCTCTGTTCTCTGTCACCACCTCCATTTGCAATCACGTGTCTACTGACTGGTGAGACGCGTCTCCCCTACCAGACCGGGAGCTCCAGAAACGGCGTGATGGTCTCTGCCTGCCTGACACACAGTAGGTGTTCAGTAAGTGCTCACTGACCGAATGAAGGCATGGGCCTGCTAAGCTCTCCTGACCTGGTCAGGAGCCGGCAGCTCCCTCCGGGGAAAGCGGCTTCTCCCGCCCTCTCCTGTAGTTACCCACTAGGCTCTGGGTTTAGAGGCATTCGGTCCAGAGGGAAGAACGTGTCTGCCAGGGGACGCGGCGGTGGCTCTGCTGACCCAGAAGGTGACACTGTGAAACGGGAGGAGCGTGTGTGCAATGCAGGACGTCCCCTGGGTGCCTCTCGGGTCTCCTATGTCTTATGATCAGATTGGAAAACGAGAATCCAATTCCAATGGCCGAGGCCGGCTGTCACAAACCAGAGGCCACAGGCCAAGGCTGGCCCCCTACCTGTGTTTGTAAATAAAGTTTTATTGTAACACAGCAGCAGCCATTTGACTGCCGCGCAGAGCTGAGCAGCAGAGACAGACGCTGCATGGCCCTCGGAGGCCACGTGTGTGCTGCCTGAGCCTTTACAAAACAGGTTCGCCAGTTCCCAGGCCTCGGCCCCCCACCTGGGGTGCCTGCCGAAAGGAGAGGGAACATCGAAGGAGTAACGGGTTCGGCGGAAGGTTACGACAATGACCAGCTGCGACCGCGGACCAGCTGTGGAAAGGAGACTCGTGTTTATGGGTGTTTCCTTCCTGTTTTGATGTACACGTTTGTGTGTAGTAACCAACTATACTTGTGTTCTCCCCTCCGTCAACCCTCGTGTGATGTGGCGCGTGCACGGCAGTTCACCGTCGCCCTCGCGTGTGTACGTGCGTCGTACGTACATCAGAGCGAGAGTTTTAATCAGCGGAGAGAAGACTGAACACTTTACCCCGAGTCAAAAAGGGGGCCGGATATCCTCCTCTGGGGGTGGGATCTGTGTCTTTTTGGTGGCACGTGGGCTTGGCTGTCCCAGACACGTGACCTTTTACCGTCTGTATGCGGAGACTAAGCGAGATGCGTGTGGTGTCGAGGCGCCAGGGTGGACGGAGCACGGTGACGCTCTCGAGCGGCACCGTGGTTGGGCTGGACCGCATTTTCCGGAGGCCCCCTGCTACAGGTGTGTGGCCAGGCCGGCCGGGGCGGGCGAGCTCGCGCTTCAAGGCCTGGGCGCCCCCAGGGAAGCAGCAGTCGTGGTGCTCAGACGCACGGTCACTGGGCCGCAGACCAGCTCTTTGCTGCAACGACCAGCTGGCGACCAGGCTGGCGACCAGCGCATCCTCCCCGAATCCTTCTTCAGCTTCCCCAGCCACGGGGCGCGGAAAGTTCGCTCCAGACGCAGAGCCCCCGCGCCTTAGGTCAGAGGAGAAGAACGGACCCAGACTCCAGCCCGTCCTCATGGTCTCCAGCTTGTACTTGCGTTGTGGGAGGGGGCCCTCGCCCTCCCCCCCCCACCGCACCGCACACGAGGGGGCCCTCCGTGTCCTCCCCCGCGGCCGCACCAGAGAAGAACCATCACGCTCCTGTTAACTGACCCTGTCACAGAAGCAAGCGCACGCGCGTCCAGCCTCCGGGGACCGTGCCCGGCTCACACGCGGAGTACCCGCCTAGGCGCAAGGTGCACCTGGAGAGGCAGAGAGCGGGCACAGAGCCGCACCCGGAGCTCCCGCACGGACAGAAGGAAAACGGGCTCGAGTTGCTCCAGTTCAAGGGAAAGGGGACACAGGCCACAGCAGGGGACACACAACGTGCCCCAGGGCGGGGAAACGCAGAGGCTTTGCAGACAGCCAGCCCCGGATCGTGATCCTGGCGCCACCCGGTGGGTGCCTCCGTGCCTTCCCCTTTCCTCTCTCTCTGGAGCGGAACCTCGGGGGACAGTGTCTCTGATGGTGGGGACCCTGTCGGGGAAGCCGTCACAGCGAAGGGTGCGGTGTTGCACGTAGGCCTGGCGGGAGAGCAGCCCGCATAGCGTCTTCCCGTCTTGTGCGGAAGGAGTTAATGCATCTTGGTGAGAGAGAGAGTGGGAAAAGGTCATTCTGCAAATATTCCAAAGCAATTTCATGAAACGGTGGGCTCTCATCCATCTGCGGTAACAAACGCAGGAGCCGCGGAGCCTTAAGCACCCTACGGTCGGTGAAGTTATGGCTCCCGGCGGGGAGATGGCGTATTTTCTTCCAAGGCCGAAACGGAAAGATACACAGTGTGCCGCACTCACAGGCCCGTTACGCCGGGAGCCGCTCGCGCCCCCGTTGCTGTGCGCGGACGACGGGTGATAAATCAACCTGCGCGATTTGCAACTGACCGGTTCACGTGTTCCCGAACGTTCCTCTGATCTTTCGGAAATGAAGGAATTTCGCCTAGAATGAGTAGTCGCATGAACTTTAATCTTGCCCACAATTGGCTAATAAGATCGGGGGCGTGCTGTCGCGAAAACGTCAGTGATGAAACGGCCCGCCCACAGGCCACGCCCACAGGCCACGCGCAGCCTCTGCCGCAAACCCAGCCCTTCGGTTCCGGAGTCCGGAAGCCTGCGCCCTTTCGTGCTTGTTCGCGAGAGGAAAATGTACGCATGAAAAAGAGCCATCGGTGATGGCTGCGGTGACCCGGGTGCCCTGCGGGGGGGACACCGGTTTGGAAGGTCAGGATCCGGGCAGGGGGCAGGAGCAGACTGCCCGGTTTTCACTGCAGCGCGCTCATTGCTCCTCGTCGTCTCCACGCTGGTCCGTCTGTCACCGGTTCTGCACAGCCGCCCGCTCTGCAGAAATGCAGCCTTGCGGCCCTCACACAGGCACGCGTCCCATCTCTGTTTCTGGGCTCCCCAGGAATGCCTGCCTTGCCTGCTCCCAGCCCGGCCCCCCCCCCCCAGGCCCTCTGCCACCCAGCCGGCCCCCGCTGTAACAGAGCCTCCCAGTCCCAGCATGCGGCCACCAGGACCCGGTCCTGGACCTCCAGCGAGGCCACCGCTCCCGGGACCGCCCCTGAGCGCAGGCACCTCGCCCTGGTAACGACCCCACCCACCGTGTGGACCCTCTGCCCCCAGATCCCACCAGCTTCACCTCGGCTGGGCCATCTGCTTCCCTCAACCCCCTGCCTTCTGGGGCCCTAGGGAAGCTTCCCTTTGCAGGGCAGCGCCGGGAATGGTGACAAAATCCATCCTACGGGCTGATCTCCTGACCGGGGCCGTGGGGCTGCGATGCGCTCGCTGAGGACAAAATAGAACCGTGGATTTAAAAGGCCCTGAGCAGAGACGCAGCCGTGTTCACAGCGTCGTGTATCTGCTTCCATTGATTTGTTTTCCTACAAAATGCAATTGCTAGCGTTTTTTCCCCGTAAAATGTAATTATATTTTGACATCCTACTTTGTCATCTTTTGTTTTCAATTTCCTTCTTCTTTTTTTTTTTTTAATTTTTTTTTTCAACGTTTATTTATTTTTGGGACAGAGAGAGACAGAGCATGAACGGGGGAGGGGCAGAGAGAGCGGGAGACACAGAATCCGAAACAGGCTCCAGGCTCTGAGCCATCAGCCCAGAGCCCGACACGGGGCTGGAACTCACGGACCGCGAGATCGTGACCTGGCTGAAGTCGGACGCTTAACCGACTGCGCCACCCAGGCGCCCCACCTTCTTCTTTTTTAATGTTTGTTTATTTTGAGAGAGAGAACACGAGCAGGAGAGGGGCAGAGAGGGAGACAGAGAATTGCAAGGAGGCTCCGAGCTGTCAGCGCAGAGCCAGGCACGGGACTCAAACCCACAAACGTGAGATCGTGACCTGAGCCGAAATCGAGAGTCAGATGCTTGACTGAGCCGCCTACGTGTCCCATAACCTATGTTCCTTAGAACTCTGGAACTTGAACATTCCTCCTCTTTGAAAGTACTTGCCAACAAGCTTTTACTGCCACCCAGCGTGCACTGGTATGTGACCGCCCGCTTTTGCCGCGTGGCCATACTCCGCGGTCTCGCCCCCTCACCGCGGTGCCAACAGCCCCAGGCTGGACATCCTTGCAAATGACTCTGCAAACACCTTCTGTTATTTCGTGGAAAGTGAAAACGCAGGGTCAAAAGTCATGGCAAATCATCCTATTGCTGTTAGATTTTGCCAAAATGCTTTCCAGAAGGTCTGAAAAACTCACGCTCACCCAGTACTACGGGTGAGTGTCCACCCCTCTGCGTCGCAGCTACAACCCAACCCGCTCTGGTTAGTTTTTGCCACTCGCAAGGTCTGATTTGCACTTCTTTGGTGGTACACGCAGCTGGACGTTTTTCGTCTATTTATGGCTATTTCTGCCTCTTCTTCTATGAATACCTTTGCACGTCCTTTCTCTGTTTCCACCGGGCACATCTCTTTTCCCTCCTGATTTGGGCACTTGCTGGGCAGCCTGCGGAGCGGGACAACAAGAGATCTCCAATCAGACTCGCGCTCCCCAGCCTGCTAGGTGGGCTGGGGGGGGGGGTGACAGCTCGGGGCCCCTGGCTGAGCTCCACGTGGCCACATGTCTGTGAGGGAGTTCTGGAGAGAACAGGTGGGGAGTGTGACACAGGGAGGGCAGGGCAGAGGGTACCACAACCCCTGTCCCAATTCTGGGGCGGGCAGAAGTGAGTGGGGAGGAGCAGGGGGGAGGAGAGAGGGCAGGGAGAGAAAAGAAGGTAAGGAAGTCCATTCAGGAAAGACAGAGGACCCAACAGGACCGCAGGGCGTCCACAGGACAGCAGAGGAGCCAGCAGGGTTAGGGGGCCACGGACAGGTTCAGAGTGCACTCCAGTCCTGTGACTGGTCATGTGCAGGAGGTCGAGCGGGCAAAGGGACAGGAGGTGCTGAGGGACTCCAACCACCCTGGGCCACCACGTATACCGGCACATCCCTGGTCTCCGGGCTCTGGGTCCCTTGCTGCCACATCACTGCCTTCTGCACTAAAGCCGCTGAAATTAATGTCCCTCTAAGAAGCACGTCACTTCCTCTCAGATCGAAATGCTGGCAAAAGACCAATCATTCTTCATCGCTGATTAAAACGTCTCAGGAAGAAACTGGAAATCACAGAGGACGCCACCGCTCTTGCAGCTGCAGCAGGGACAGGAACCAGAGCGGGTCCCAGGGACGGCCAGGCTGCCCCCCGCCACACGTGAGGGTTTATGGCAGGGGGGAGGCTCCCGGGGTCACAGAAAGATGCTTAGGCAACCAGAGGACAATACCCCCGCTTAGGACCCTCAAGAATCACTTGTTCCACTTTTCCCAACAACGCCTTGCTGGATGTACTTGTCAGAACCACGAACCGCCGGGTGTCTTCTGGGAGAGTCCCATCCAGTATGGCCGGGGCAGGACCAGGAAATCAGAATTTTTAACCATTTCTTACGATCGGGCCAAGGGCTGATTTTGTCCAGCACTTCTCACGTTACAATTTCAATAAAAGGAGGTTAAAAAAACAACAATTCCTACGAGTTCCATTCTTGCCTACGATAGACTAAATTATACAGATCAGCTCTTCTACCAAAGAACAAATAGGAACTATGGACAAAAATTGTTTTTTAATTTTGTTTAAAAATACCCTAGGGGCGCCTGGGTGGCCCAGTCGGTTGAGCGTCCGACTCTTGATTTCAGCTCAGGTCATGATCCCAGGGTCGTGGGATTGAGTCCCGAGTTGGGTCCTGTGCTGACAGCGCAGAGCCTGCTTGAGGTTCTGTCTCCCTCTGTCTGCCCCTCCCCAGCTTTCTCTCTCTGTCTCTCTCTCTCTCACAAAAATAAACAAATCGAATCTAAGAATATCCCACAGTAACATGCTGCAATGAGGTCTTAAGGCAGCTCAGCGAGCCCCGAAGGAAACCACAAGGAGACCCGATGGCATCGCTATTTGCCTTGAAGTGTTTGCTGATTCTTAAGAAAATCCTAAAAGCCAGTCGACTTGTGTGTTGTACAAGCTGGTCAGTGAGGAAGCCAAGAGAAGGAGAGACAAATCAGAAGCAGCAGCCGCGAGGCTGTGAGACCAAGCACGTCCCTGTCGTCTGACCCCCGGGGAGAGCGGGAGTGGGGGACAGGGCAAGCCCTGGGAGACGGGCACGTGCCCCAACTCTGGACGGGACCCGAAGCCTGGCAGCAACAGACGGGCTTGCACAAGGACCGAAGCCTGGCTTCCAGCGTGCGCAGTCCCAGCCTGGGTTACGATGGTCTGCCCGTCCCCTCACTTCCAAAGGCAAAAGTGGATCCTCTCGGGAAGAAGGAAGAGGCATCGTCTGGACCCCTGAGTCACCTCACCATTTTCACATCATTATCTGACATTCAGCAAACAAATGACACAGCATCCGTGGACATGTGGGAGGCTCAGAACCAAGGGAAAAACAGACACAGAAGTAGACCCAAGGAGACCCCACAATTTTGGAATCATTGAACCAAGACTTTCAAAGTAACTGTGACTTTGGAGAAAATGAAAAACCGGATGGAGGGTTTTGGTAAAGAATTACCATGTATTTTAAAAGATCAAGTAAATTCTTTATGGATTTTGGATACTAACCCTTTATCCAACATGTTATTTGCAATTATCTTCTCCCATTCCGGTGGCTGCCTTTTAGTTTTGCTGATTGTTTCCTTCACTGTGCAGAAGCTTTTTACCTTGATGATGTTCCAATGGTTCATTTTTGCTTTTGTTTCCCTTGCCTCTGCAGATTGTCTAGTAAGAAGCTGCTGGGGCCAAGGTCAAAGAGGTTGTTGCCTGTGTTCTCCTCTAGATCCAAAGGGGCACATGCACCCCAATGTTTATAGCAGTGTTATCAACAATAGCCAAAGTATGGAGACAGCCCAAGTGCCCATCGACGAATGAATGGATTCAGAAGATGTGCTGCAGGCGCACGCGCGCACACACACACACACACACACACACGCACACGCTGAAATATTACTCAGCGATCGAAAACAACGAAATCTTGCCATTTGCAACAACGTGGATGGAACCAGAGTTTGATATGATTTCACTCAGATGTGGAATTTAAGAAACAAAACAGATGAACATAGGGGAAGGGAAGGAAAAATAAGATAAAAACGGAGAAGGAAGGAAACCACAAAAGACTCTTAAATACAGAGAACAGGGGCGCCTGGGTGGCGCAGTCGGTTAAGCGTCCGACTTCAGCCAGGTCACGATCTCGCGGTCCGTGAGTTCGAGCCCCGCGTCGGGCTCTGGGCTGACGGCTCGGAGCCCGGAGCCTGCTTCCGATTCTGTGTCTCCCTCTCTCTCTGCCCCTCCCCCGTTCATGCTCTGCCTCTCTCTGTCCCCAAAAAAATAAATAAACGTTGAAAAAAAAATACAGAGAACAAACTAGGGGTCACTGGAGGGGGGAGAGGGGAGATGGGACAGACAGGTGATGGGCACTAAGGAGGGCACCTGTTGGGATGAGCGCTGGGTGTTGTGTGTAACAGATGAATCACTTCTGCTCCTGCAACCAATACCACGTGGCACGTTAACTAAGTGGAATTTAAATAAGCTGATTGAAAAAGTAAATAAGATAAATAAAAGATCAAATAAAAACCCTGGAACTGAAGGAAAAAACAACTAAAACTAAGACCTCTGTGGGTAGGTTTGGTCGCACATTAGGCACAGCCGAAGAAAGGATCAGTGACTCCGAAGACAGGTCAGAGGAGAAGGTCCAGGTTGCGAGAAGAGAGAGAACGCAAACAACACACGGCAAATTCTGGAGGGAGGGGAGCGTGCAGGACGGGGCTGGTTAGGGGAGGCACGCGTGCATCGGCGTCCTTCAGAGGAGGGAACAGATGGGGCACAGGTACTCTGTCCAGAGAGAACGCCGCAATTTCCCCCAGACGTCAAACCACAGGGTAAGAAGCGCCGTGGACCCCGAACAGGGAACGTGCTGAGGGCCTCACGGAGGCATCGCTCGTAAGACGGCTCACACCAAAAACAAACACGGCGACCTTTCTTAGAAAAATCTAAAAATTAAACTTTATGCATTTCTTATTTACTTGCATCATTTACTAATGACCGATGACATCAGAACCTCTGAGACCCGGGCCAGGACACGGGGTGGGGGGGGGGTGTTGCTCCCCACACATTCAGGTGCCAGGGCCCCTCCCCCGGACACTCCCATCTGGTCGGCTGGGGCGAGGCCTGTGAATCAGCATTTTCAACAAGCCGCAGAGGTCTGACTCTGCTGTAGACGACCCCCTCTGCAAATGCAGCTTGTCCTCGCCCCTCTGGTGACAGCAGAGGAAAGAGGCCCCGGCCAGCTCCGGGCACACTGAGCAGGTGGCCCAGTCACGGTCAGTGCCTTCTGCAGCCAGGGGTGGTCCGGGAAGCAGCTCTTCGGAGCGGGGACCCAGGGCGCCCCGGGGGCCTGCAGGGACCAGAGGAAATATGGCAGGAAGGGACGGGGGTTCCTGGTCCCGCCTAGAGACTCCCACAGACTTGCTCTGATTCCAAGTGGGCCCACAGCTCCGCCATCTGTCCACTTCCCGTGTGCCAGGCACCTGGGGAGCACTTCTCCACGGCGTCCCGCACCTTCTCACGGCAAACCCACGAGGGGAAATTATCACCCCCATTTTACAGACTCAGGGAAGTTCAGTAACTCACACAAGGTCACCACGGCCAGGACGTGGGGTTTGAACCCGCAGAGCTTGGTTTCCAAGGCTGCCCTTACGGCTCCTGGTTCTAGGGCCTCCCTAAATCCCTGTGCGCCGTTCACACGCACTCACCCCACAGGCCGACACGGCTCTTTCCATATCCCCCCCTGCAGAGCGTGTTTGGTGGGGGGACAGCCTGACGGAGCACAGGGAGCAGCGGGCCGGGACCAGAAAACCCACTTGCCGCCCACGCCGTGGTTCTAGGAAGGCTCCCTCCTTCCGCGGTTTCCCCGTCTGGAAAGCAGGGGACGTAATACCGCCTCGGGACTGTGCCGGGGTGACCTGCCTTTGAAGGTTGGCGTCACTGCTCCAGAAGGCGAGCGCCACGGGGCGTGCACCCAGGGCGGCTGACATGGGGTCCACGTACCGGACAAGCACCTGGGGTGGGACACGGGGTCCCACGTGCTGGACACACACCTGGGGCGGGACTCGGGGCTCCACCTACCGAGCAGTCTGAATGCCTTGCCCACGCTGTGACTGCACCGGGGCGGCTCCCGAGAAGCCGGGGGTCTGGGCCTGCAGAGTGGCCCGGGGCCGCCAGCCCTCATTCCTGCCGCTGTGAGCTCATCCCCTCCCCTCACCACTGACAGGCTCGCCCGGCCACACTTGCGATCTGAAACAGTGGTGTCTAGAGGGTCTCAATAAGCTCGGAAATCTGATCATATCATTCTCTGAAATTTCCTTTCTGGTGGCTGATGTCAATGGTTTTTTTTGTAGCTTTTACGTAAGCTTTAATAAAAGACTGATGAATTCGATGGTAGAAATAAACGCCTCTACGGGTGATGACACTACAGGCAGCACCAGTTCTGGGCAAAATTTCAAGAGAAGAAAATGAGGTATGGAGTCTTGTCCCTCCTCTCCTCACCCCGCCCTCATTCGGGGCTACCCACCTGCACCCCTGTGGCGGCCGCCCAGCACCCCCGGGGACTTCCCCGACTGCCTGGGACTCCCGCGTGGCCCTCGGCCCGAGCAGAACATTCGCACCGCACCGCTTTCTCCTGGGGACCACGGGGGCCCCCATCCGTGGACAGAGACCCTTCCTGTGCAGACTGGCCTGTCGTCTGGGGTTCACGGTGGAGGCGTGGGGAAAACAGGAGGGAGAGGGGGCTGGAGGGGCAGAAGGAAAGAAGGACAGGAGGGAAGGAAGGTGAGAGGATGGGAGGGAAAAGGGGAGGTAGAGGTGAGGGCAGAGAGGGGAGGGGATGGCTGTGCAGTGGCCGGCCGGCCCACGCAGAGACGGAAAAGCAAACATCCGGAAATACGTGGGGACCGCGGCTGGACCTCCCATTTCCCCGGCCTCACGGGCTCCTGGGGAAGGCTGCGGCCCCCTCCCCTGCTCGGGTTACAGGAGGACTGAGCGCGCCGGCCTCAGCCCTGTCCCGCTCCTTTCTGGATCTGCCGTCCCCACAGCAGAACGTGCTTCCCACCGCGTGCCGGGCTCCCGCCCCAGCCGAAGGCCCGCAGGTGTGTGCCCGGTGGTGTTCACTCCCGGCTGGGGGACGAGCGTGTCTGATGTGGGAGCCAAGCACGGGAAGGTCCACCTGTAGGCCACAACCTCCCCCGACTACGGACAGGGCTGTCGCCTCCCCTGCCCTCCATCTGAGCCCAGTCTCTCAGTGGGTCTGAACTGAGAGGCAACGAGAGCGACGTTTGGTGATTCTGCTACCGAGAAGGCATCGCTTGGGGCGCCTGGGGGCTCAGTCGGTTGAGCGTCTGACTCTTGATTTCGGCTCAGGTCACGATCTCACGGTTCGTGGATTCGGTCCCTGCGTCGGGCTCCAGTGGACAGAGCAGAACCGGCTTGGGATTCGCCGTCTCCCTCTCTCTGCCCCTCCCCCACTCGTGCTGGCTCTCTTTCTAAAAATAAGATAAATCTTAAAGAGAAAAAAAAGAGGAATCACTCCTCAAAAGCCTGCCGCCTACGCAGCCCCCAGGGTCAGGGTCCTTCCACCAAATCTGGCGGAGCCCCTGCTGAGTTAGGCACCCTGATGGGCCTCAGGGAGGATGCCCAGGGTTTCGTTTCCACTCGCCTCCACCCCAGAGCCTTGAGCTATGGCATCCTCTACTCGGCCTCAGCCAGCACAATCTCTGCCCCCAAGCCCGTGGCAGACCGCTGTGGTCCAGAAGACGCCTGCAGGCCTTCCCAGCGGCGGGGGGGGGGGGGGGGTAGGGGCACTTGGAATTTTCTACGGGGGCGTCAGATCCAAAGTGAGGGAGTCAGCCTTCGTGCCCCGCAGTGATCAGGCGCTGGGCACAGGCTGCCACCAGGAAAGGGCTGTGACTTTGGGAAAGACGACTCTCTTCAGCCGCGGGCGATGCCAGGGGAGGGTCTCAGCTGTGAGCTGGTGGCAGCAGGCACCCTGGCAGCTACCCGGGGGCTCAAAGGGGCGGGTGGCACGTCACCGCACCCACGGCTGCCTCCATGTTGCCTTTTCTCAGTTCGGTTTTTGTTTGGAGCAAGAGACCACAAGTGTCACATCAGACACGAAGTAATCTCAGACAGTAGAGTCTAATTGACTTTCTGCTTTTGGAGAACGCTCTCCAAGAGCATCTAAACCAAGGCTTATCTGTCCTCCATCCATCGCTCCCATTCAGAAACCAAAGAACGAAGTCGAGTCCACGGGAACTTCGTGCGGCCGCTGGGCCCCGTGGAGCTCTGCTCCGGGATCGGTCCATGCCGGTCAGCTTCCCATTTGCAGCAACCCCGTGCAAAGGGTGTCAGATGGGACTTCTTCTGTCTGGAGTCTCTACAGGCTCCACCACAGGGACACGGGATGACACACGCCCACACACTCTAAGGGACAGATCTGCTGCCTTAGCCTGGGTCCCCGGGATGAGGAATTGCACGTAGAACACGCGAAAGTGGGTAAAGTGGGTCGTGTGAAGTAAACCGAGAAGCGGGAGGGGAGGGCTCAGAGGAGGGAAGGCTAATCCAAGCATGAGCTGAGACCGTGGGCCTGGCGGTGGGCCTGGCGATCCCCCAGGAGCAAGTAGAACTGGCCCCACGGTTGGGAGGGCAGAGAAGTTATCCACTCCAACCCTGCGGGGGGCACAGGAGCGGGGGGTACAGGAGCGGGGGGGAAGGAGGGGGGAGGGGAGGAGGGGGAGGAAGGAGAGGTAGAGCAGAAGGAGAAGGAGGGAAAGGGGGGAGGGGGAAGGAGGGAGAGGAAGAGGAGGGAGAGGAGGGGAAGAGGGGGAGAGGATGAGGGGGAAGAGGGGAGTAGGGGGAGGGGAATGGGGAGAGGAGGGGATGAGGGGAGGGGAGGAGGAAGGCAGGGGAGGAGAGGAAGGAGGGGGTGACAGGGAGGGGAGGGGAAGAGGGAGGAGGGGAGAAGGGGGAGCAGGGGAGGAGGGCGAGGAGGGGGGAGGGAGAAGGGGAGGGGAGGGAGAGGGAGGGGGAGGGGAGGAGAGGAAGAGGGGGAGGGGGGGGGAGGGTGGAGGAGGGAGGAGGGGGGGGAAGGAGGAGGGGAAGGGAGGGGGAGGGGGAGAGGGGGAGGAGGGGGGAGAGGGGAATGAGATGGGAGGAGGGAGGAGGGGAGGAGGGGGAGGAAGGGGGAGGGGAAGAAGGAGGAGGGGAAGAAGGAGGAGGGGAAGAGGGGGAGGAGGGGGAGGAGGGGGAGGGGGAGGGGAGGGGGAGGGGAGGACAACGACCCAGAAGAGCCTTTTCCTGGTCACACATGCCAGCCTGAGGTCATCCCTGCATCCGCTGCAGCCTGTGGTCCCCAGCAGACGCCAGCACCTGCTAGAGCAGGAGGACACCCGAACCTGGGGCCAGCGGCACGCCTGAGAATACCGCTGGGACGAACACCCTACGTGGCTTTGAGGTCAGAGGTCGGCTCTACCAGGCCGCCTCACGTCTCTGTCTCATATTTGCCTGTTCCCGGCTCCCGCTCGCCTCGGGACATGGGAGTTTAGATCCTGGGTCCCACGGCTTGGGAGAATGAGAGCCCCCTGCAGGGCCTGTTTTAACGCGAATTCCCAGTCCCAGCTCTGACTTGGCGGGCGGCCTACTTTGGGAGGAGCCTAAGCGGTGGACTGCGCTACAGGGACCCTTCCGCGGAGGTGGAGAGGTTTCTTCGCGGTGCCGTTCAATCCGGCAGGCACACGAAACGCGGCTAGTATGACTCGGGCAGGGAGTCTCAAAGTTCACTTCATCGTCAGCAGCGTAACTTCCGAAAGCCGTGTGTGACGGGGCTACCGCGACGGAGCGCGCAGCTCAGAGCCCTGCTCCTCGAAGAGCCCGGCAAACCAGCGGCAGCGGCGGCTGGAAGGCCGTCGGGAACGCAGAACTTCAGGTCCCGCTCGAGAGCTACTGCGGAGTCAGAGTCTGCGCGGTAACAAGATCCCCAGGCAAGGTGTTGGTCGGTACAGACGGACGCTTTCTGGAACGGACTACAGCCTGAGGCCTCCCGCCTCTCTTGTTCCGGACCGGCCCCGGCATCCGCTTGTGTAATGCAGCTCTTACCCGAAACACTGGGTCCCGATGTGACAAGCGTAAAAGAGGCGTGTGCGTGTGTGTCTGTGACGGGAGAGGGAGGGACGCAGGGAAGTCGTGGCCGAGGTGGAAAGGGGACCGCACGCGAGTCGAGGGCTTGCGCCTCACTCGCTGAGCGACAGAGAACCAGCCAACGTCGACAAGCGGGCAGGCGACGCGGGTGAGGTTTCACGACAGTGACGCGTGGAAACGCGGCGCACGGGCCAGAGGAAAGGACCACGCTCGCCTCCCCTGTCCGCTGGCTCTTATAGCCGGTGTATCAGGGAGTGACTCTGGCTATCGTAGCTCACCCTTCGATCGGAGGCGCAGGAAACATTTAGGGCTTAAGCCGTGCATCTCTCCCGCAGCACCCACATCCACGCGTACCCCAACCCAGATCTCCAGAACACCACAGAATTCTCTGCCTCCAGGCGCGGGCGGAAATAAACACTCCACGTTTCAATCCTGAACAGGTTACTTCTCCGTGACAAACCAAACAAACGTTCACCGTTTATAGTAAAGTGAACTCTCTGGGATCCGATTCACCGTCGAGAAAATTGTCTGCTTCGAAAGCACACTTTTTAAACAAAAGATTAAAAGCATAAGGAAGATATTCACAGGACACACAATAATCAAAACCAGGAAACACAAAGGATCTCCTTCAGACGTCTCGTCCCAGCGTTGAGGTGGAAAACAGCCACAGCGGGCAGCGGAGACGGGGATAAAATGAAAAGAGATGTGGAGGGGGAAAAAAGTGTCATGACCTTTTTTTTTTTTTTTTAACGTTTATTTATTTTTGGGAAAGAGAGAGACAGAGCATGAGCGGAGGAGGGGCAGAGAGAAAGAGGGAGACACAGAATCGGAAGCAGGCTCTGGGCTCTGAGCCGTCAGCCCAGAGCCCGACGCGGGGCTCGAACTCACGGACCGCGAGATCGTGACCTGAGCCGAAGTCGGACGCCCAACCGACTGAGCCACCCAGGCGCCCCACGACCTTTTTTCATCTAGACCCAGAATCAGCTGATGTGCCAAACGGTGGATCCTGGGCAGGGGCAGAGCCAAGACAGGGGTTTCCTGGGTGAAAGGGTCTGCGAGGTGCTCTGTTCTTAAAGAACAAACTACAGAAGCCATGCCCTCGACTCAAACACCGTGAGCTAGACGACAGCCCCAAGCAGGGCACCCGGATGGAGACGGGGAGACTGGCGTTGGCACCCGGGGGCCAGAGATGAGGAATCACGGAGGGGCCGGCTCCAGCGAGAGGCAAGACAAATGCCCGAGGTCAGGGGAGCCTGGGGCCCCCATGAGGACCTGCACAGCCCCCTCCTGGGGTGACCGGACAAGCCAGGCCTCAACCCCCTAGCTAGGTGGACAGTCCCCACAGCAGTTGTCTCCTTGCGGGGAACACACCCCGGGAGCGGGCAAGGGGGCCCCGGGGGCGTAGGGAAGAAGAAACTAGGCTCTCTGTCCGTATTTACTTTTCATCCCTATGAGACAAGAAGTTAGATTTTGCTAAAGGTTTAAATATAAAATATAAAAGTTCAAACACGTGGCCTTCCCCCGCTGCCGTCAGAGTCCCACGTCGGGCCGCATGCGAGCTGGGCGGGGGGACCAGAAGGGAGACATGGGGCGTGGGGGGGGTGGTATTTGCTTTCAGTGGGGTGACACACGGTGCTTTGTCTCTGTTCCCACGCACGTGGGTGTACCGCTTACGTGGTTCTCGCTGAGAAAACCCTCCTAAGACGGCAAGTGGCTTCAGAAGACTCTTGAAAAGGAACAGCGACCGCGGAGGAGCCATGATAGCGGACATTTCTACTCCCAGAAAAGCTCTCCGTCAGCCACACAAGGAAAAACAGTAACATCTGCTGAGAGGTGAGCCCCCAAACTCGACATGTTTCACAAAGATACTTCACATAGGAAATGTCCGCTCTTCACCATGCGTGACTGTCTCTTCCTGTATAATGACGACTGTCAAGCCACCGTGGTCACAGAGGCTGCAGATCCGGAAGATGAAGACAAACCTCCATGATGTTTTCGGGGAGATTTAAGCCCATAAAACGCAAACTCTATACACCTTAAGCAGCGTTCGCTAAATAGCGTCGTAAACGCTCAGGACTCTTTTAAGAGCAAGAAACAAGTAGCACACCATCTAGAAAACACTGTTCTTCCTGCCGTGGAAACATGGTGAAATGTTGAAATATTCAATGCGAGTATTGAAATACTCGTGAAACGGTTGAGGGGGGAAAAAAACAGAAAAAAAAAAATCTTATTTTGCCAGAAAGTACTACCAGGTAACAGGGAAAAAACACTGCAGAAGAAGTAACAAGAAGTAAGTTCAGGAATACACTTTTCGGTGGGGGGCGGGGGGGGGGCTGGGTAAGAGGACAGATGTTTCCGGCACGTCCCAGCTTACGGCATCGCCCCGAGAACGGAAGAGTCCGGATATTAACGAAATTAAGTAGTGAGGAGGATAGAGGTCTCAAGATTAGTACGTGTTTTGACAAAGGGCATGTTTTAGGACAAACTACGTAGGTCAAGCCGTGGAGGGGATCACCTCGGCCGGAACCTGTGTGCAAGGAGAGCCGGGTGGGCCCCACGGCAGGGGCGTCAGCAGCGGCATCCCCGGAACGCACAGACAAGGAATGCGCCCCGCCACGACGACATCGCCAATTTTATCAAATGGACACCATGAAGACGGAACAGAATGTTCACAGTATTTTATGACAGGAAATACCCATGAAAAATATTTTGGTTCCCCTACATTTCTCTCTCTCAGGGTAAAATACTTCCGGAGGAACCGTTCACAGGCGCCTGGGTGGCTCAGCCAGTTAAGCATCGGACTTCGGCTCAGGTCACGGCCTCCTAGTTCGTGAGTTTGAGCCCCGCATCAGGCTCTGCGCTCACAGCACGGAGCCCCCTTTGGATCCTCTGTCTCCTGCCTCTGCCCCTCCCCGACTCACGCTCTCTCAAAAATAAATTAAAAAAAATTAAAAAGTTTTACTTGGAAATAACAGAGGAAGCCACCACTCTCGCGGGTGCAGGACGGACAGGAACCACAGCGTGTGGCCGACAGCAGCATGCGCTGTCTCTGCCCAATACAGTGATGAAAATACTTCCAGATTCCCGTGTCCAGTGTATGCCGTGTGTATCACAAGAAGTTCCTTGCAGAACTGGAAAACGACCAGAGCCCTGAAAACCAAACGCTAGAATAAACTGAGATTAGAAGCAGACATTTCAATCAGTCAGAAGGGATTCAAACAAGGTTTTCAAAAACAAAAAATTTCCATCACAACTCTTTCCCTTTTAGAAGTTAAGTACTTCAGGGGCTCCTGGGGGGCTCAGTCGGTTGGGCGTCCAACTTCGGCTCAGGTCACGATCTCACGGTTCGTTGAGTTCGAGCCCCACATCGGGCTCTGTGCTGACAGCTCGGAGCCTGCTTTGGATTCTGTGTGTCCCTCTTTCTGCCCGTCCCCTGCTCACTCTCTCTCTGTCTCTCTCAAAAATAAACAAACATTAAAAAATAAGAGAAATTAAGTGTTGCACAATTTACAGACAACAGACTGTTTCAATCTCTCCTCTTTCACTAGTGCATGTCTGCTAAAACGCATAAGGTAGTATCTGGAAGGGAATCTGTTACTTATTTCCAAGCGTATCAACCAGTGTTTGGGGTGGGGGCTCCCAGGGAGGAGAGATGGCCCTTCAACGGGCAGGCGGTGGGGAGGGAGAAAGACCACGAGGTGCGTGGAGGGCATGCGTAAGGCCAAGGGCGCAGACCTCGTGATCCACACGTGGAGGGGTCCAGGAAGGCCGTGAAACCACAGCAACAGAGACCGCGTTCTAGAAGAATCCGACCGGGGGACAATGCTGAAGGGGCAGAATCTCGGCAGCAGATCAGGACCAGCGTAAAAAGTAGCAAGGGCACAAGACAGGGAGCCCGCACGCCAGTTCCTCCGTCAGGAGCTTACTGGAGTTTATCCTGCGCTGGGGACTGTGGCGAACCCCACACGCCACAGAGAAACCGCCCGCGAGGAGCTCATCGGCTCACGAGGAAGCAAGCGTGCAAACGCGTGATCTGATTAAAGTGCAGCGTAACTGAATTCGTGATCTCTGCGGGAAACACGGAGAACGGGGACCAGGAACCGAGTTGCGCACCAGGCCGTCCACACCTAGACCCGCCCACGCTCATCACTGTCCTGGCTGCGCGTGCACTGTTCTTACTGACGTCTGCTGGGCGGACTAGAGCCGGGCAGAGGTGACCTTCTAGTTAAATGACACGCGCTTTTAGAGAACAGGCAGCCGTCGGAGACAGACGCCGGGGCTCCGATGTGTCTCCAGTTCCCCAAGGCTAAGAACCGTCTCTGCTCAGCTCTAGCGGCCACTCCTCCCACACCAGGGCTGCCCCTCACCACGCCCCTTATGGTGCTGGCTCGTCCCCGGGTTCGAGGCCTGTCCTCAGTGTCTGAGTCTGTCCTGAAGGGAGCCACCTGCATCCTCGGGGTGCTCCCTTCCCAATACCCTCTGCACGATGACCCCTGCCCATTCCCGGTCACCAGGGCCACCCTTCCCAGGCGGGAGACCCTTTCCCAAATCTCACCAATCTCACGTTTTAAAGTATTTTTACTCTTGTGCATAAAACACAAGTCCCATGCTATTGTCCAAAGAACGTGGATCCATGTTTTAAGTGAAACCTTTCTGGATGTTCAATTAACTCATTCAAACAAACCCTCAAACACAGACTATGCGTGCAGGTGTCCGCTAAGTATGAGTGACGGTATCACCCTCCCCTCCGGAGCCGTCTGAAGGGACAGACATGTCAACATGACAAGGAAGACAGTGACCAGGGGGTTTACACAAGTGCAGGAGGTGTTAACTCCATCCGGGGCCTGGGGGGAGGCCTCACGGGAGAGGGGGTCTTGGGGGGGGAAGGCCTCACGGGAGAAAGGGCCTGGCGGGAGGGGAAGGCCTCACGGGAGAGGGGGCCTGGGGGGGGGGAGACATCACGGGAGACGGGGCCTGGGGAGGGGAGGCCTCACGGAGAGGGGGCCTGGGGGTGGGGGAGGCCTCACGGGAGAGGGGGTCTTGGGGGGGGAAGGCCTCACGGGAGAAAGGGCCTGGCGGGAGGGGAAGGCCTCACGGGAGAGGGGGCCTGGGGGGGGGGGGAGACATCACGGGAGACGGGGCCTGGGGAGGGGAGGCCTCACGGAGAGGGGGCCTGGGGGTGGGGGAGGCCTCACGGGAGAGGGGGTCTTGGGGGGGAAGGCCTCACGGGAGAAAGGGCCTGGCGGGAGGGGAAGGCCTCACGGGAGAGGGGGCCTGGGGGGGGGGGGGGGGCAACACGGGAGACGGGGCCTGGGGAGGGGAGGCCTCACGGAGAGGGGGCCTGGGGGTGGGGGAGGCCTCACGGGAGAGGGGGTCTTGGGGGGGGGAAGGCCTCACGGGAGAAAGGGCCTGGCGGGAGGGGAAGGCCTCACGGGAGAGGGGGCCTGGGGAGGGGGGGGGAGACATCACGGGAGACGGGGCCTGGGGAGGGGAGGCCTCACGGAGAGGGGGCCTGGGGGTGGGGGAGGCCTCACGGAAGAGGGGGTCTTGGGAGGGGAAGGCCTCACGGGAGAGGGGGTCTTGGGAGCGGAAGGCCTCACGGGAGAGGGGGCCTGGGGGTGGGGGAGGCCTCATGGGAGAGGGGGTGTTGGGGGGGGAAGGCCTCACAGGAGAAAGGGCCTGGCGGGAGGGGAAGGCCTCACGGAGAGGGGGCCTGGGGGTGGGGGAGGCCTCACGGGAGAGGGGGCCTGGGGGGTCCTGAATGATAGGCAGGAGTTCCGGGTTGGACAAAAGAAGAAAGGCCAGAGGAGAGAGCACACTCACCAGGTGTAAGGGGCAGGAGAGGCCCGTGTTGCTCGGGGACGTGCACAGACGTTTGTGCCGGCCGGCCGGGGGCTTCGCACGGAGAAGCCACCTGGCCGTTACCCCGTGGGCCCCAAACAGCCACCGAAAGGCTCCAAGCAGGGCCACCTCCCGATCACATCCGTGTTCTGTGAGGTCACGTGGACCGTGGTTAGAGACATAAAGTGGAGTGCTAAGAGCCCGGACAGAAGGGACGACGGGACAACGGAGGGGAGGGGACGGACACACGCTCCACAGGACCCCGCACGTGCTGGGCGCCGGGTGTGAGAGCGGCGTCTAGGAAGCCGCCCAAATCTTCCCTTGCTGTGATGCCATCTGCCAGCTCCCAGCCCGCAGCAAACTTCATTTCCAGAGCAGACACCACAAGCAAACACACAATTTCTGACTGACAGGATATCAGATCTTAGACTCGGAAGGGACCGACGCACGGCACAGCAGAGACGGAACTAAAGTATTTGAATTATAAAAGGTCTTGGTCCACGAACCATCGAAAGCTACAAAGTGTCATACGTAAAATCTCAGGGCGAGCAAATGCAGTCATGATGAAGTGCTAGAATATTCTTGGGGAACTCTGTACCCAGAGCAAACCCCAACAAAGCAATTAGCAGCTGCCTAGTCTCCCGCGTCCGCCCACCAAAGACTGACCAGTCCAGACAGGGCTCGCTGAAACCGGGTGTGGGCTGGGGGTGGGGGGGGGGTCTACCTTCCGGGCGCCCCGAGCCGGACACAGGTCCTCACACACATCTAGCTTAAGCTGCAGAGCAGAACGATCAGCCCGCCACGCTGACGGCAGGAAGTTACGCAGAACATCACACGTGACAGCCTCCACTTTAAGTAACATTCCACTATTGGTTTTGGAAGATGCTTTAATGTGAGGCGTTTGCAATTCCACTAAAAACAACGCAGTCCATATTCACCATGAGTGGGCAAAACGCACGCTGCCTCGTGACGAGGGGAAACAGCTATTCTGCTTTTCTCCGGGCCGCAGGCATCGGGATCTACGTGGAGTCTTCGTAAAGGACTTCATCCACCCTCACGTCGTGTTCGTCCACGGGGACCCAGAGGCACATCTGTTCTCGGAACGCCAAGGCCACGGTGTA
Organism: Lynx canadensis; assembly: GCF_007474595.2. Lineage (NCBI taxonomy): Eukaryota > Metazoa > Chordata > Mammalia > Carnivora > Felidae > Lynx > Lynx canadensis. Next base: position 1,176,884 of record NC_044308.2, read on the forward strand.
GGGCTTCGAGTCCCGCTGCTGCAGACAGCGCGTCAGGTAGGAGTCGTAGTAGCCCTTGCCCCTCCCCAGCCGGTTGCCATGCTTGTCAAACCCAAGACCCGGCACAAAGATGAGATCAAGTCCCCCTGTGGAAGAGACGAACACACAGAAGAGCGTTAACGGTTTCCGAAAGTGACGGACCCCTCGCGGATCTGGTTCCTGCTTTTGGATGCCGTCTAGCCTCTCTCCGATTTCTAAATTTTATTTATTTATTTTTTTTATGTTTATTTATTTCTGAGACAGAGAGACAGAGCATGAGCGGGGGAGGGGCAGAGAGAAGGAGACACAGAATCCGAAGCAGGCTCCGGGCTCCGAGGTGTCAGCACAGAGCCCGACGCGGGGCTCGCACTCACGGACCAAGAGATCATGACCTGAGCCGAAGTCGGACGCTCAACCGACTGAGCCACCCAGGCACCCCCCTCTCTCCGATTTCTAAAGAAATATATGACCACTCTAGGAAACCCAACAAGCACAGGGTCAAAGAAGGAAATAAAAATTACTCGGCAATTCAGTTAAGTCCGTCAATCATCCTTCCAGACGCCCTTCTGTGTGTACCTTCAACAACATGGGTTTGAACTGCGGAAAGTCCACTGTTATGTGGCTTTTCCCGATATGGTCCCGTACTGCAGATGTATTTTCTCGTCCTTACAGTTTCTTTTTTTTTTAATGTTTATTTTTGAGAGAGAGAGAGAGAGCACAAGCAGGGTGGGAGCAGAGAGGGAGACACAGAATCCGAAGGAGGCTCCAGGCTCTGAGCTGTCAGCACAGAGCACGATGCGGGGCTCAAACCCACAAACGATGAGATCATGACCTGAGCTGAAGTCGGACACTTAGCCGACTGAGCCGCCCAGGAGCCCCACTTCCTTATGGTTTCTTAATTATGACTTAATGACTTCCTTATCACTTTCTCTTCTCTGGCTTATTTTACCATACGGAAACAGGACATAATGCATACAGAACATGCGATAACTGTGTCATCACAAGGCTTCTGGTCAATAGCATGCTGGGAGAAGGTAAGTTTTGGAAGAGTCAAAAGTTGTACGTGTTTTCAACTGTGTGTAGAGGTCAGCGCCCCTAACCCTCGAGTAGTTCAAGGGTCAACTGTAAGTACAAAACTGCTGATTCCCAGACCCCATCCTCACCTAAAGAGAATTCCATGGATGGGGCCTAAGAACTTTTTTCCTTTCTTCTTTTAAGTGTCCGTACGATCCTACGTGCCTCCCAGGCTAGGGGGCCCATGTCCCAGGAGGGGCAAGAGAGGGTCAGAAAGATGCCAGAAAGGACAGAGCTGCTCCCCAGGGCAGTGGGCAGGAAGAGGGCCACGCCACCTGCAAATTTCATTGCCCTCCCACCGGAGAGGCAAGGCCTGCCTGGTCGTCCGGTTTCCCCGGATTCACATGACCGCAGGCTTTGGCCTACCAGGGGTGCTCCAAAGGTACGAAATGGGTCCCCATAACGGCCCTCTGGCTGGAACCTTCCCAGGGACCACAGGGATCAGAGTCGGCCACGGCGTCATCAAGACCGAGCAGGCTGGGGCTCAGGCAGGAAGGCGGGGTCCTTGAGGCTGTAAAGACCCGGCCACGGGGGAAGGTGTGAGGGGGTCTCATGAAGAAGGCGGTGAGGACCATGAGGTGGAGAATCTCCAGGGGCTCACGAGGCCCACGGAAGGGTCCCCGCGGCCTCGCCCAGGGAGACTGACGGACCCGCGCTGCTCCAGAGCCACCCCGCGGGTCCAACTCAGGGGCGTGCCCGGGGGCCCTCCCGGACTGGTCCTCGGCCTCCGGAAGGCCGTCCAGGGCTTGCCTTGACCCCTTCTGCAGCACTGCTGCCGGGAACACACCAGGGTTGGAAGCCACGAACCGTCTGAACAGGGTGTCGGGAGCAGGGACGTCCAGACGGCAGCCAGCCCGGCCCCTACGGCCAACAGCCGCTCTGCGCCCTGCGGAGCCACGAGGTGCACTTGGCTTCTCTCTGGCTCCCAGCCCACCCACACCAGCCGGCCCACACCTGCCAAACTCCAGCAGAGCCCGGCTCCAAGGACGGCCGTGTCCTTCTGTCCCTCCGCACAAACCTGCTGGTCTATTCC